>NC_051185.1:146276092-146436092 GCF_013339695.2 Rhipicephalus sanguineus
TTCTCACTCAGTGTATAGAAATATCTAAAATAGAAAATAGGCCCTTGTACATGGATTTTCTAGACATCACTGGGGCGTACGACAACGTTAATCAGGAAATTTTGTGGGATATATTGAAAGGAATGGCCATAGGCGACGACTGTATACAGCTTTTGAGGGAGATATACCGAGAAAATACAGTTTGCATAGAATGGGAAGGAATGAGTAGCAAAGAGAACGTTGAGATTAGCAAGGGGCTGAGACAGGGATGCCCTTTGTCCCCGCTGTTATTCATGCTGTACATGGTGAATATGGAAAAAGCGCTAGAAGGTAGCAACTTTGGTTTTAATCTGTCACACAAACAGGGCGGCGTGATGACTGAGCAGAAGCTTCCAGGATTATTTTATGCTGACGATATTGTCTTATTTTCTGACAGTCGAGAGGATATACAGCAGCTGGCGGATATATGCGGAAGGGAAGGGGAAGCTCTAGGACTAGGATTTAGTGTAACAAAATGTGGATTGATGGTATTCAATGACCCTTGTGATCAGGCGGTGTCAATACAGGGCCAAGAAATACCGAGGGTGAGCGAATACAAGTACCTCGGAGTATGGATAAATGAGGGTGACAGGTACATGGAGGTACAAGAAAAAGCCTCAGCAGCAAAAGGAAAGAGGAATGCTGGAATAATGAAACACAGAGCATTGTGGGGATACAATAGGTACGAGGTGCTTCGAGGTCTGTGGAAAGGTGTAATGGTTCCGGGGCTTACTTTTGGGAACTCAGTGGTGTGCATGAGGGCAGAGGTGCAATCGGGAATGGATATAAATCAAAGGACTGTGGGACGCCTCGCGTTGGGTGCTCACGGGAAGACGACAAATGAGGCTGTAAAGGGCGATATAGGATGGGCAGGTTTTGAGGCGAGGGAGGCTCAGAGCAAAATAAGGTTCGAAGAAAGGCTAAGGAATATGAAGGAGAGTAGATGGGCAGAGAAGGTGTTCCGTTACTTGTATAGGAAGAGCGTGGACACACAGTGGAGAAAAAGAACTAGGAGGCTCACTAGTAAATATACGGCTGGTAGTGTAAGCAGTATGTCAACAAAGAGTGTTAAGCGAAAAGTCAGAGAGGCGGAGAGGATTTACTGGATGGCAGCTATGGAGAAAAAACCGACTTCGAGTAACTACCGAAAGGGAAAAATGAAATAAGGAGGGAGGCATTTTACGACAATTGAATGGGAAGCGCTTTACTGTTTGAAGCGAGATCGGGTTGCCTTAGAACGGGTAGTTATAAAGCGAGATTCAGTAAAGAAGAAGAACAATGCACGTGCTGCGGGGAAGATCAGGAAACGGCGGAGCATGTTCTGATTGAATGTGGAGACATCCACCCAGGTGTACGTTTGGGCACGAGCCTACATGACGCCTTGGGTTTTAGAGACAATGGAAAGCTGAACACACCCGCGATTGAAATAAGTAAGAGACGGTTAGAGTATTGGTGGCAGAAAACTAGAGAGAAAGGACAGAAATAAATATTGGGAAAAAATAAGGACATTCTGCCGTAAATGGCACAGAACGGAGCTGAAAACTTAAGGTTTTTTTTTTCTTCTGGAGTAAAATAGCTTTAATTGAAGTAAAGACACTAGACCAACGCTAAAAAAAAA
Organism: Rhipicephalus sanguineus; assembly: GCF_013339695.2. NCBI lineage: Eukaryota > Metazoa > Arthropoda > Arachnida > Ixodida > Ixodidae > Rhipicephalus > Rhipicephalus sanguineus. Next base: position 146,277,729 of record NC_051185.1, read on the forward strand.
AAAAGAGTGAAGGTTTTTTTTTTCGAGCCTGGTGGCACACTTGTCACCGCCCCGTAAAGGGGACGCTCATAGCATCCATCCATCTAGAGTTACTGTACTCTACATCCATCTAGAGTTACTGTATATGCTACATTTAGGTAGCAGAGTTGCGCATCTGTTTTTCAACGCCGCTAGCAACCATGCATTGCGGAGAAGCTGACGCTCGGGCCAATTTTTGTATTTCTCGACGCCGCCGCTGCAGCTCACTCAGTTAACACTAGTCATCGACAGCCAATGTTTATCGCCGGCCTTCGACACGCCAAACATGTTCATCGGCGACGCGGTAGGCATGTCGCCTGCAAAAATGGAGTGCGACTTCACCGCATAGCTGTGGTTGCTAGCCGGACCCATGCGCTACTCTGCTACCTAAAGGTAGCATATACAGTGACTCTACATGGATGGATGGATGCTATGAGCGTCCCCTTTATAACGGGGCGGTGACATGTCTGCCACCAGGCTCGAAAAAAAAAGCTTCCTTGTTTCATGTTGGCCTAATACCTTATCTACATCTACATTGATTAAATCTATGTTATTATAACAAAAAATATAAATTCACGGCCCATCTCTTTGCCTCTTAAGGCAGAATGACCTTCCCCCCCCCCCCCCCATTATTTATTTTTGTACTTTATCTCTACTTTTCTGCCACCAATACTCTAACCGTCCCTTACTTATTTCTATCGCGGGCGTGTTCAGCTTTCCATTGTTGTCCCTAAAACCCAAGGCTTCATGTAGACTCGTGCCCACACGTATACCTGGGTGAATATCGCCACATTCAATCAGTACATGTTCCATCGTTTCCTTAGTTCCCCCGCAGCATGCACATTGTTCTTCTTCGTTACCGAATCTCGCTTTATAACTACGCCTTCTAAGGCAGCCCGACCTTGCTTCAAACAGTAAAGCGCTTCCCCTTGAATTATCATAAAACCTTTCCCTCCTTATTTCGTTTTTTCCTTTTCGGTAGTTACTCAGAGCCGGCTTCTTTTCCATCGCTGTCATCCAATAAGTCCTCTCCGCCTCTCTGACCTTCCGCTTAATGCTCCTTGTTGCCATATCGCCCGCACTGCCAGCCGTATATTTACTGGTGAGCCTCCTAGTTCTTTTTCTCCACTGCGTGTCAACGCTTTTTCTATACAAATACCTGAAAACCTTCTCTGCCCATCTACTCTTCTTCATTTTCCTCAGCCTCTCTTCGAATCTCATTTTGCTCTGCGCTTCCCTCACTTCAAAGCCTGTCCATCCCATATCACCCTTCACCGCCTCATTTGTCGTCTTCCCGTGAGCGCCCAACGCGAGGCGGCCCACCGTCCTTTGATTTACATCCATTCCTGATTGCACCTCTGACTTCCTGCACACCACTGAATTCCCAAATGTAAGCCCCGGAACCATCACACCCTTCCACAGCCCTCGAAGCACCTCGTACCTATTGTATCCCCATAAAGCTCTGTGCTTCATAATTGCAGCATTCCTCTTTCCCTTTGCTACCGATGCTTTCTCTTGTACCTCCATATATCTATCCCCCTCATTTACCCATACTCCGAGGTACTTGTACTCGCTTACCCTCGGTATTTTTTGGCCCTGTATTAAGACCGTATGGTCTCCGTGATCATTGAATACCATCAGTTCACATTTTGTTGCACTAAATCCTAGTCCTAGAGCCTCACACTCCCTTCCGCATATATCTGCCAGTCGCTGTATATAATCTTGACTGTCCGCAAATAAGACGATATCATCAGCATAAAATAGACCTGGAAGCTTCTGCTCAACCATCGTGCCGACCTGTTTGTGTGACAAATTAAATCCAATGTTGCTACCTTCTAGCGCTTTTTCTATCCTCGCCATGTACAGCATGAATAACAGCGGGGCCAAAGGGCATCCCTGTCTCAGCCCCTTGCTAATTTCAACGCTGTCCTTGCTACGTATTCCTTCCCATTCTATACAAACTGTATTTTCTCGGCATATTTCCCTCAAAAGCTGTACACAGTCGTCACCTATGCCCAATTCCTTCAATATATCCCACACAATTTTCTGATTAACGTTGTCATACGCCCCGGTGATATCTAGATAAGCTACGTATAAGGGCCTGTTTTCTATTTTAGATATTTCTATACACTGGGTAAGAACAAACAGATTATCGTCTAACCGCCTGTCGATTCGAAATCCATTCTGAAGTTCTCCCAAAATATCAATTTGTTCTACCCACGCTTCTATTTTTAATTTTACTGCCTGCATCGCCAACCTGTATAGCACCGATGTAATTGTTAGCGGTCTATACGAGTGAATATTATCCTTTTCTCCCTTGCCTTTATAGATTAAGTTCATTCTACTTTTTCGCCAACTGTCTGGTATTTCCCTCTCCTGTAAGCACTTTTCTACGGCTTTCAGCAGTGCTTCTTTAGTGTTATGTCCGAGTTCGTTAATGAGGCTGACGGGAACCCCATCCATGCCCGGAGTAGTGCGCTTAGGAATTTTTCCTTCGGCCTTCTTCCAATTGAAATTCTCTAGTACTACATCTTCGTCAGTTGCACTCCTTTGCGTACTTTTACTCACCGGGGGAATCCCCTGGGCGACGTTTTTAAACGAATCGGCTGTTATCTTTCGGATGTAACCTAGCGCTTCATATCCTTCCAATTTATTTCCTCCTTCATCTACCATATGTTGTTGCATTGTGACAGACTTCCTACCCAGCGCTTTTAGGTGGCTCCAAAATATCCTAGGCGCGGCCTTCTTCTTTTCGCGAATCTCTGTCATCCAGCGTTCACTTTCATCTTTAATTTTTGCCTCGACTAATTTCTGCACAATGGATTTTTGCTCTAAATATATTTCCCATATTTGGTTAACTTCGTCCTGTGGCCGCTTCTCCTTTTTTGCCTGTCTGTGCTCCCGTGATGCCTGACGTCGCATCTCGATCGCTTCCCGGATTTCTTTGTTCCACCAACTTTTTGGCTTTTTCTTTCCTTTCCAAGAAATAGTTTTCTTCTCTATTTCCATTTCTTTCGTGATTACATGTAGCAGCTCACTATACTTCCAATCTTTGCCTGGTAGTTCGTCTACTTTTTCCTCGACTCTTGCGGCTATATTTGTTATTTGTTTGTCATTTAGATACGAGCTGCCAAACTTTGATTCTATGTTCTTATTTTCAGTTTTATATCCCATTTGTAATATTATGCGTTTATGATCACTACCCAAGCTGTTAATGCCTTCTTCGTCTATTCTCATCTCTCTAAGTTTGTCATATATTCCTTCTGTCATGAGACACTAATCAATGCTCGATTGCATGTTTCCGACTTCCCACGTGATCTGCCCCTCACACTTAGGCCCCACGTTAACTATCTCAAGACTATGTTGCTCGCAGAGATCTAGCAATAACTTGCCATTGGTGTCTGAATATCCGTCAAGGTCATGAATGTGAGCGTTCATGTCCCCTAGAAGGATTATTTCGGCATCATGACCAAATTCTTTAATATCGGTGCTTTTTATGCATTTCACTATCTCCCGATTCTTTTCTCTGCAGTTATTCCCTGTCCACAAGTAAGCTACACCTAGCCACGTTTTCTTTCCACCTACTGTGCCCGAAACCCATATGTGCTCTGAACACGTTTGTTTCACTCTCTCCCATTTTGTTCTGCTATGAATTAGCATTCCAACCCCCCCACCTCTCCTTTCTGATGTGATCCTGTTATATCCTTCCCAAACATAATTTTCAATATGTGGTGGCTCTTCCAAGTCTCTAAGGTGTGTTTCTGTAACCGCATAAACACCTATCTGTTCCTTGTTTAACTGTCCCTCAATCTCTAACCATTTTGCCTTTTTTTCTGCCACCCTGCATGTTAATGTAACTAATTGCAACACGCGCCTTTTCCCTTCTTTTACCTTTTCTCTGTTTTTTCGCTATACTACCTGTCAAAGAGTCCCCCTGGTTGTTTTCCTCATTACAAGCTACTCTGGGCACCGAAGGGCCCGCGTGCCCCCCAAAAAAGCTACTGCGCGTCCTGCAAGACGCCAACCCACCTCATGGCCAAGCCTCCTATCGAAGTGTATTCCGCCTCTTCGAAAACCACCCCACCTGTGCACCTCTCTATTTCCACTACATCGATGCCTTTCTCTCTACTCATCTACCATATCTCTTTGTTTGCGTCGACAACCGCTCTTTGCAGGTTGCCGTCACGCACCGGTACCTCCGGTATTGTGCATACCACTATCTGCACCTGAGGTGAAATGGCGCGCATGTCATCGACCCCTTTCGCCAATGTGGTCGCTAGTTCGGCTGATTCGTTACTCAAGACGTCGTTTAGACCTCCCGCGATTATCACGAGGTTACGTCCATTAGACTTAGTTGCGAGTTTTGCGTTAGCTTGTCTCATCATTGATCCCAGCCTATGTCATGGGAACTTCCCTATTAAAACTCGTTTGTCGCCTCTCACCCTTTCCTTGACTGCTTCTGCACATGTAGCTAAATTCGAGTCCCCGGCGATTATCACGTGATGCGACTTTTCTGCTGGACTGTCCCGCACCTGGCCACTGCCCCGGTTACTAGCGCGTGCACTCTAAGCCAAAAGAGAGCAACGTGGGTATAGGGGTTCCTCCTTTGAGGGAGCAAGTGCATTGCCACTCCCATTACTCTCCTAAAAGGAGCAACGGCAAGGGGACGAACTGTTGCTCTCCTTTCAGTTGCTCCTTCAGGGGATGAACGGTTAGTCCCCCCAGTTGCTCCTTGAGGATCAGCTGTTACTCCTTCCTGATGCTCCTCCAGGGAGCAGCGGATGCTCCTTCCCGTTACTCCTTAGTTTCTTCTTGGGCCAAAAAAATTCGTTTTTGATTAACTTGTAGAGCATATTGAGGTTTATACAGATTTTTGTTTGGATGTACAAATGATATACAGACTTGTCATTCAGAAGTAAACTTCAGAAAATTTGCAAGAAACACACAGGATTCGAACTCGCGACCACTTGTTCGCCATGCGCGTACGCTAACCACTAAGCCACCACACGCTAAGGCGCCGTCTGAAAGGAAACGGGGTTATGTAGGCACAGACGGGTCGCTGCGCGTTCTGACACGTTAATGAAATGAGCATAGGCGTTCAGAACCAGTGGTGATGCTCGAAAGAGAATCGAAAGTAACAGCGTAAACATCTGAAAACGTCAGGGTAATGAGTCGCGCGAAAACACAGGCTTTGCCAGAGCTCCCTTTTGCGCTAGCTAAAAGGCCAGTAATTTCTTTTTTTCTTTTTTTTTGCCCAGAGGTGTGTTTTCTTCTTTATTATTATTATTATTATTAATATCACTATTAATAATATTCTTTTTTTGCGTAATAGTCACCTCCCCCTTGAAAAGACAACACAGCTAGAGCTGATAACGTACATTTGCTCTGAGATTAAACGCAAAGTCAAACTACCGGATCCGATTGCGATAGCTGCCCTCCCGCCAAAATCAGCCAGTGACAAGGTAGAGATGAAGGGGGGGGGGAGTGGAGGGGCAGCGGCGTTAGCTCGCTGTTAGTTTTTCTGCGCATCGCGATTAAAGTGTTCGTTGCATCATCTCTGCTGCAACCCTGCAGTCGGGGCTTTTGCTGATTTCTACTGGAGACTGCTGTTCAGCAAAAAACCGCAAATGTAAAGTCTATCAACTGTGTACTTCTCTCAACGACTTCTTTGTCACAAAGTATATACGGAGTCTCGCGAAGCTTCGCGTTTTATTGCCACATTCTCAGGCTATATATTAGATGCGAGGTATCTTAAGGCGGAGCTCAATCCGGTGGTGGTGGTGGTGGTGGTGGTGTGCGGCGTGACCACCCTTACTGCGCATGCGCATACCCTCTTCACACACCTCCTCTCCACTCCCCCTCACCATTCCCCATGTCTTCTACCGCTCTCCCCTTCCCCTCTCCGCTCACCCTCTCCACTTTCCCTCTCCCCTCCCCCTCTCCCCTCCCCCTCTCCACTTCCCCTATCCACTCACCCTCTCCACTTTCCCTCTCCCCTCCCCTTTCCACTCTTCCTCTGAAACGCGGGCTAGACTTCTAGAGGGCGCTGGCTAGACATGCCGAAATTCTCTCCTGCGCAACGCCGCGATGAGCTCGAGCGCATGCGCGTCCCCTCCCCTTCTCTCTCCTCTCCTACGCTCCCCCCTCTCGCCCGCCTGTCGACCGCATTCCCCGCTGCGCTTTTACAATCCCGACCAACTCCAGCCGGCGACTGCAGCGCCGCGGCGCGGTCACGGCGTGAACTATTACGAGCGCGCGAAGCTAGGTGCTTTTTCTGACGACCGCGCGCGGCCTAGGCACCAAAATGCGCGAACGTCCCTTGCCGTTTTAGTCCCTAAAATGCCTCACCTGGTCACGTGACTTTTGAGTTGACGTCATTATACACGTCACGGCAGCTTTTTTTCTGTTTTTGTTTATCCATCTGAAGCCCGTTTGAAGGCGAGACAAGTCAGGGCGAAAACCGCGCGGTGGGTGTTGTCTACTGTAGTGTTGTCCATGGCGTTGTCCCATGTTGTGTGGAAGAGAAAGCCTCGGATATCATCATATCAACATTCCTTTCTCCGTGGAACATACGAACGTCGGAAAAGAGCTTGGTCGCTGTCGGGCCCGTCATCATTCGATGTTGTTGCGTGTGAGGAGGTGTTTGCCATTTGTTAAGCGTCCATCTGCCATGCACACGAGCATGCGGTCACTTCGATGGCAAAGCCGGTATGAACGCGATGTGTGCTTCTTGTTTTGTGAACTCTCATTGCTATGAGATAACCAGCCGGTGTCGTTATGCCCTGTATTGAGGCTTCTTTTCACAACGTGTAAACGACTGCAAACGGCAAGCGACTGCATCGGCAGCTTCCAGTTGTTTACGGACGAGTACTTACTGAACATACATGCCAATTATGTAAGTAAATTATGTTGGAGTGTTCTGCGGCAAACACGATCCGCAATCGTTTCCTTGCCGTTCAGCAGGCTGTAGTGTGGCAACAGGCTGTAGCCGCAGACGGGTTATTGCGTCGCTGCTTCCAATAATTTGTGTTTGGTCGGTTAATTTCGCCTGGAAAGCCAGTGCGAATGCATTGTGCGCTGTTTTGTTGAACTCCCGTCATTAAAAGCAAACTGGTCTGTGCCTTGATCACCGTGTAGATTCATGTTTTCATCGTTTTCTCTTTCCCATTTAACAGCAAGAACGCGCGCAATGTTCAAATCGCCAAGACAGAACGAGACATCGTCAATAGAGACTTTTAGCAAGTTACGGAAATACGGTACGCAAATACGGTACGGCAGTACGGTACCGCTTCTCCTTTCCCGGTCGTTGAGCGGCCAAAGCACAACCAGCGGGAAAGGAGGAAGGCTACCGTACTGCCTTACCGTATTTGCGTACCGTATTTCAGTAACTTGCTAAAAGACTCTAATAGTTCCTTTTGCGCAGGTTGGTTCATTGTTGACAAATAACCGCGCGAACACACCCACTAGGGCAGTGGTTCTGAACTGGATGTCCACGGACCCCAACGGGTCCGCGACACTCATCAAAAAAAACTTTTTGGAGGCTGACTATTCCCTTTTCATTTGTGGTATGCTTCGCCGCGTAAAACTTCTGCACTGCGGCAAAGCTAACCTATAATTCTACTTCTCTATCAGATGGCTTCAAAGCTTCTGTTGCAGTTATCTTCGGTATATGTGCGCGAGCACACTTTCTCTAGCTTTCAATATTTGAAGAACAAACATTGTTAAAAAAGAGGTTGAAGGTGGCTGCAGACAGCACAGCTTGTTAACAAGCTGTTGACATCGAATCGGCGTGGCACATTACTCTGACCATGCTTTGCCAGGGAGAAATAAAAGCCACCTGTTTCAGCTGCATGTTGTGTTAATTTATTACTCTGACCCTTTGTCTCTCACTGCAAGGGGTTCCCAGATCATCCATGGCTGGCTGAGAACCACTGCACTAGAGACGACACAGACACACTAGCGCTGACCTACAACTGGATTAAAGGGCCCTGGAACGCCTTTTCATCTGCAAACTGCAGCGCTGTAGTACGTGTAATGTTGAATACTGAGGTGAATGCAAAAAGAATGATCGAAATCAGTGCATTCCATAGTTCGAGAAGAAGCAATGAAAACTACACACTTAATTTGTGTCGCAGGGCCCCTTTGATGGCAGAATGACACACCTTATATATGCCAGAGTGAAGCATGGGAAAAAAAGAGGGATGTAAAACAAGGTTTAACAGACAAAAACATTATTTTTATTTTACTTTGAGATCCAAGCTGTAACAGCCGCATCCAGAAGATGAAACTCAGCATTAAAGGTGCTAGTGCACTTATCAAATGTCTTAATATGATAGGCTTCTAAACTGATACGTGCAGTGCTGCCTTCACTCCTATCGCAAACCGTGGTCCCTTTAAACCGGGCCACACATTTTGCTGACATGAGCAACTAAATGTGCGTACTTGTAATCTACCTTCTGCAATTTTTATGCGTGTTCCCCCAAATGGTGATTGACAAAGCGCCCAGTTCCGCCAACGTAGAACATCCCACATGACATGGGAATGCAATACGCCACTCCTGTGGAACACTTGACCAACAGCGCTTTGTGGTTCTTCCATCATCCACATTTACTGGTGTTGCAAATGTATGGCCACAGCTTTCCCACCTTATTGGGAGTAGACAAACGAATTGTGACACCGTGCCTACTTCCCATCTTCTTAAGAAGTGGGACACTATATGAACGTATTGTACAACCTCTGACCTAAGGGTCTTCCGGTGATACTTCGCAGTTCCGCATCCTGTTCCACGTTTCAATTTTTAGCAGAGGGTTTCAGGAAGAGCGGTCAAGACTGAGTTGGGGAACCCTGCAGCCGAAAGACTGCATATGTGGTTCTCAAAATTGGGCACCATTTGATGTGGGCATGATTTTTCTAGAGCAGATTCCAGGCACATCAAAGCTGTAGCTCTCTTATTTGTCTTAAAATGTGCTGAATCAAAGGGAAGCAATCTCTTCTTAGCCCTCGGGTAGTAGCCCCAGCAAGCATGTCCTTCGCAGAATATCTTAAGGTCTAAAAACCGTAAAACCGAACGTTCTCGAAGTTCATGGGTAAAATGCAACCCAAGTACTTGTGAGCTAAAAACAGATGAAACTTCTAAGAGGACAGACTTTTGGGCTAGTTGGTTCGTTACGTTCATTGAAGCCATAGCGCTGATAAGACAGGGACCACAGAAAGAGGACAGGCCGTGCGCTACTCACAACTGAATCTTTATTTCGGAAACATGTTGTACTTATACAGCATTGGAAAGACAGCAATCGTCACCACAAAATCGTATCACAAGCGCAAGCCTGCATCATCCAGATACGCGATTTCCTTAGCACTGAGAGCAATACCAATTGAGAGCAGAGAAGATACCAATTGTGTCAGTGCGCCCTCGATTGCTCTCAGTGCTAAGGAAATCGCGTATCTGGATGATGCAGGCATGCGCTTGTGATACGGTTTTGTGGTGACGATTGCTGTCTTTACAATGCTGTATAAGTACAACATGTTTCCGAAATAAAGATTCAGTTGTGAGTAGCGCACGTTCTGTCCTCTTTCTGTGGTCCCTGTCCCATCAGCGCTATGGCTTCAATGAAGATGAAACTTCACCTACTGTACAGGGGTAGGTGAAGTTTGTAGTTGCTGCACGAGTACAGAGCACCAACTCATCTGAGAGAGTTGCTATGCAGTTGGCACCAAATACGTAATTGCATGTACAGTTTCCATGTAGCACCATTCTGTATGACAGGTGTTGTAAAGAAACAATTGTGTTGAATGAGCGATAGATAAATAAGATTTGTTTGATTTTTTTTTATCTAAATGCAGTGTGCCTGAAATTTTAAACCATGTGTTAGTATAGTGATTCTAACAGAATGTTGTCCATTGTCACAGGGATCTCTTGGAGGCAGATAAAGTTATACAAACATAATAGCAGTCCTATATGCACTTTTGCTTCATGAATTACTTTGGTAAATAAATATGCTTTCTGTGTATACCTGTATGTACTTCCAGGAGCTGCTGCACTGTGTGCCATTTATTCAAGCCTGTGTTCAGTACTAGCATTGATAAGTGAATGTTTGCGCACACTTGGACACCATTGTGTGTTTCAATGGTTACATGTCTATGCATAGAGTCAGTGTTCCTACAACTAGTATATCAATAAATGGACAAGTTCAGTTGCCCGGAAAGTAAGTACATTGCAGACCATTTTGCCACATGCCTTGTGGAACGTTATCAAGTCTCACAGAGCGAATTATTACCGCACCAGAACGTAGCATTCATTGAAATTTGGCACCTCACCCACTACATACAAATTTACCCTGTCACTTGAGCATAAGTCATGCAGTTGCGATATAAAAGTGCATCAACAGTACGCCCGCATACAGCACCAGGCAGTGCCACGATACAAAACTTTCGTGGCTTAGCTTATTTAATGGTTAGGAAAAAAAGGGGGAGTCCAGTGAAATATGACAATTAAGCCACCTAGGAAATGATTTTCTCACAGTCTGAAAGCAAATTCAATGCAGTATAGCTGGCATGATGAAGTGCACATCTCAGAATATGGCTACTTGATAAAGAAAATGCAGTCAGTCTGAATAATGGCTGTTGCAAACAAACATATTTGATACAGGAAGTGACATTAGATGAAATATGGTGCACTATGGCATTCCCAAAAGCTTTTCCTGTGTATTATATTACATGGCCACCTGACATGCACTTTCCTGTGCGTCTGCGAGAGCAGTGCTTAAAAAGCAGTTAATCTCTCATCCAATAGCCCTGAAAGACCCTGGAAAAAAATGTTCAAATGTGACCATTGGCATTGTATCCCATTATCAAGTAAGAAATGCAAAAATGTTGGACTGGTCAATCCTAATGCAGGTCATTCTGTCTTCAGCAACAGTTCACAAACATTGCATTTGGGAGCATGACCTATTAATGCTTCAGAATCTAGCACAGGACACAACACAAAGGCAGACTAAAATAACACGATTGCCACAGTCTTGCTCAGTGTTTGTATTGCATCCTGCACTAGATGCTGCAATGGCACCTCCTCATTCAGACCTCCACAGTGGTTAAACCAACATGCTCCACAGTGGTTAAACCAACAGAATGCCTAGACACACAAAAATGGATAGATATGTTTAGTCTGGGTGTATGTGTAACGAAGTAGAACATCGATGCTAAATATTGTAAATATTGCACTTAGATGAGTTATAACCACTACGGAAGGCTCCAGCACACGGTAAAAGAGAACACCAGCACATTTCAGTAAAATTATCTATTTGTAAATAATTTGCTTTGAAGCACCGTAAACGAAGTACTAGTACTGAGCCGCAATAATTTAGAGCTTTTAGGCAAGCATTAATGTTGCTGGTCAAAGTTGCAATAATCCAGAGCAAGAAGATAGAAGTGTCAAGGCCGCGCAACTGCCTCGGTCCTTTTACTAATGCAACCTTTGAGAAAAAGAAACTGCAGTGGTTAACTGCGACAACGCAAGAAGCCTTAGCTGAGATTTCACACCGACAAGATGTACTGTCAGAGTATGCAAACAAGATGTGCTGAAGAAGTACGGTGCGCACATGCAACCATGAGCGCAGCATATCCTCACGTTTTGCTATTTCATGAACGGCGCAAGCTTCCACTCCTACTGCAAAGCTCACCGGCGAACACACACAACACTGCTGTAACCGAGCGCTCCTCACGCCGCCAGCGATTCAAAAGTTCTCGTGTGACACCTGTCTCTGCTGCACGGTCCAAAGTAATTCGTAACAAATACCGCCACTCAAATTGCAACCATACTGCAATCAGTCCTGATCGCACTTAAAAGCGACCACACAACAGCAAGTACCCGTCGTCAGTGCGCATTCAACACTACCACTTGCACGAAACAGCCAACACTCACGTATCATAACATTCGCAGGAGGCGCCAATATTACAAAAATACAAACTGGCGCACAACACACACAGCGCAACCATGGCGTTTACAATCGCGCCCCGCTCCAGCCACTACTAGGGACTAAAATGGCTAGGGACGTTCGCGCATTTTAGTGCCTAGGCCACGCGCGGTCGTCAAAAAAGCCCCTAGCTCTTCGCTGCTCATAATACTTCGTGCCGTGACGCGCCGCGGCGTTGCAGTCGCCGGCTGGAGTTGGTCGGGATTGTAAAAGCGCTTCCCCGCTCGCCCTGTGAGAATTAACGGCCAGGCCAGATGGAAGATACGACGCGCGTAGCGTCCCTCTTCGCGTTCCACGACGCGAGGTCGGTAGCATGCCCAACGAACGCCAACGGAACGCGATCGTGCAAGTGCTCCGGCTTCGCATCGCCTCATGGTCCCCTTTAGCGGGAGATGGTGTAATTTTTTATGCCAAGTGTTATACGCAAACACACCATTTAACTTGCGACGACAGCAGCCTCAGGTGCTGGCTTTCTAGTGCAACCATGCCTTTTAATAGGAACGTTTAGCTTGTATTAGAGGCTTTTAGCTTTACGTTACTGTGTTACGAGCTGCCGGAAGGAATCTGTGCATGCGCGGGCCTTTAAGGAACGTGAACTACTCGCCAGATTGGCTTTACATTTACGGCCCTATCTCGCAAATCCACCTTCGTTCGCGGCTACTCGCGATACCCGCTTTACCGAGGCTCCAGCCGGCGAGTAAAAATAAGCCGAAGTGCGAACACCTTGCTTTAGCGGCTAAAGTCACTAGAGTGAGCTAGAAATATAATACCGAAGCCGTAAAAACGTGAGAAGCCTTAACATAAATACCCCGACAGGCTGTATAGGTGACGCCCTCTAGCGGAAACAAGATGAACCAGGCAAGCGAAAAATTGTTATTTCAGAAACATCGTGCATTCTACTTCTGGTGTAAATGCCTTGCCACGGCATATTTACGAATGAGTTATCTTTTTAATCATTTTTTTCCTCAAAAACACTAGGCGAAAACAAACGTCACAACAAACAAGCGTCACAAGATGGCGACACCATCGTCGGATAACTGTATTCTACACCCCTTTGTGTATACCGGGATACTGTACACGCTAAAAGCCCCTCGTGATTTTGCCGCAGCGGTGATACAATCGTATCTAAATTAAATATAATTGAAGTGCAGTTATCATCGCCATTTCATGGTTTATTCAAACGTAAAGGTACCGTTTACGTACTTACGTAAACGTTTACGTACGGGGGGCTAAAACTTTTCTAAAACATGTGTTCCGGTAACACGGTAACGTTAAAAAGTGTACGTACAAGCTAAATGCCCCTATTAGCGTGCGTAACTCTCTGTTCAGTTTACAAAAAAGTAGTTTCCTTACGCCAGCGCGCAAGAAAATGTGGCCCATGCATCGACCGATACAGGGTGCGTCCTGCAAGAGAGCAACGGTTGCGCGCCGAGAGCAAATGTTGCCGTTCGTCCTTCTGTTGCCCCCTTCCAACCTAACCCTAAACGGTTACTCCGCAAACTTGAGACATGTCAGCCATCTTGTTCCAGTTCGTCTTTTTGGGGAGTAACAGTTCGTCTTTAGGACTAAAACCCGCAGTTACTCTCATTTTCCCCATTTTTGGCTTAGAGTGTGCTACTGCTGTTGTTTTGTCTCCTCCCGTTCCCAAGACTACTTCGCGGAAGGTGGGTCCTGTGACCCTTGCACCTGTCTTTTCCAAACCTGTTTCCCCCTTCGCGCCTACCACTGCGAGGGTCGATGCCCGATTGTTCCCTCTGTCGCTTGCTTCCTTGTTCACCATGGCTACCTTTGCTGGCATGGCTACCTTTGCTAATCCCTCCTCGGCTGACTTAAGCCTTTCCGCCATAGCCATCGTTTTTTCCCGCTCTGTCGCTACCGCTTTCTCCAGCTCGGAGATTCTCACCATGAGCTCATTCTGGGCGGCCATCATTATTTCCATTTTCGCCTCTAACTCGCATTGCTTACACTTGGCGTCAGCTCTCTCTGTCGTCTCATCCTCACAAACTTCTATTTTCCGCCCCATTCCGCATCCTGAACACTTTACGGTCTTTTTGACCATGGCTATACATCCATCCATCCAGCAGCGCCGCTAAGCGTTGCTTGGGAAGCCTATTGTATTGGCATACCTCATCATCGCGACCATATCTGCCGAATCGCCACTACGTAACTCTTTCTGTGTCGCTCTTGAACAATCATTTCACAGCTAAACCGGCATGGGGAACCATGTATCTCGCCGTGAACGCACACACTACATTTTAGGCAGCGCAAAGGGGGCGGGGGGGGGACGGCGATTTGGGCTTTAGATTTGTTTACACACGAGCGCTACCACTGGTTGGTGTCAATTCTCGTATATCTTATATAGATTACAAAACGTAAGACGAAATACTGACATTTACGGCACCGGTTGCGTTGCAGACTTGAACATTTATTCTATGCGGCGGGCCTTTTACGGCACTTGTCTGCAGGCAGAGGGACTCCACCTGGACGGCCGCGCTTGTCGTCTCGCGTACTCCACAATATATTATATGGCCAGCGTTAAACGCTGCCTCTCCTTCAACAACACATCTCTCTTGGCAAGGTCAAGGATCGCGCTTAGAGATACCAGAGACTCGTAAGCCGCCTGGTTCTCGAGACGTGCACGCTTTCGTGTCGCTTCCATCACCTCTCGTCCCGCCATATTGAAACGTTCTCCGCGATGGGCGCCGCCATCTTGGGCTGATAAGCGATTGTTTTGCCGGGTTTCTACGTCGTAATATGAAATGATCGTGGTCATGAAACGTTGAATGTACCGGCCTAAGCGTTTTCATCGGTGCTAGTTCATCGTGGCACTGTTTGTTTATTTGATACGGATGCAAAACTGCAATGTTATCAGTCCAAGATGGCGGCGCTTGAGCGCGTCCGGAAAATGGTGTATAGGTGCTGCCAATACAGCGGACATCCAACGGATGGTCCGGTGCCAGACCCGCGAACCTTGCAGGGCAAATCCGCCAGACATCCAGAAACGGTTATTTGGAAGTTTTCCAAAAATGCTCACGGGGCCCTAAATTTGATCATGGTGCCGTTGCGCAAATAAATATGGCACATCATTTCCATCTGATTTAAAGAGAGCCAAAATAGTTCCTGTATTTAAAATAGGTGATAAGGGTTTGGTTTCTAACTATCGCCCTATTGCAATACTGTCTGTGCTCAGCAAAGTTATAGAGAAGTGCTTTGAAAAACGATTAACAAATTACTTAACAAAATTGAACATTCTTTGTGCCACGCAGTTTGGCTTTCGTGCAGGCTACTCTACCAACCTCGCGCTTCTTTCATTCACGGATAGGATTAAACACTACATTGACACAGGTAAATATGCTGGAGCAGTGTTAATTGACCTCACGAAAGCGTTCGATTCAATCCTTCACAAAATTTTAATTACTAAATTAAACTCGGCTGGTGTGGTAGGACCTGCGTTGAACTTCATTCACAGCTACTTAACAGGGAACAGGCTGTTAGCATTTCTAATCATCTTTCTAATTTTAAATTAGTCAATACGGGAGTACCTCGGGGATCAATACTAGGCCCATTACTCTTTACCATTTACATTAATGATCTAACTTCTCACCTATCGCACTGTCTACCTTACCTGTATGCGGATGACACTACGATTTTAACTACTTGCACCTCGATTGATAGTCTTACTTCTAAGCTTAATAGCGATCTTGAAAGTACAATTCGCTGGTGTCGTCAAAATTCATTGGAAATTAACCCTAGTAAAACAGTTTTTATGCTCTTTCACCCCACTCAAAAAAAAGGTCATTGAATTTCCGTCTGTAACGGTCAGTGATTATCCCATCAAAGCTTCCAGTCAGTGTCGTTTTCTGGGAGTGATTCTTGATTCAAACTTAAAGGTACACTTCCCATGTCTCAAACCTAAAGCAAAAAGCTGCCTATGGCATCAGGATTCTCATCAAGGCACGTCCATACTTTTGTCTAAATACCTTGCTTTCTCTTTACTATGCCTTCGTTCACAGTCACTTCACTAACTGCATTGCGTCCTGGTGTAATACATATAGCACTCATCTGACTCCTTTACAATATGTTCAAAACCAGGCCATTCGCATTATCCCATTCCAGTCACCACGATGTAGTGCATCTGCTCTTTTACAAGAGCATCGTATTCTAACCATTCATAAACTTTTTCATGTTAACATGGCAACCCTTACATACAATTCTCTTCACTCGAACATGCTATTCATAGTTTTCAACAAAGAACAACTCATTAATCAAAATATAACTCGATTTGCATCAAATAATAACTTCCTGTTACCGAAAGTTAGAACTAACTATGGCAGATTCACTTCTATCTTCACAGCGATTTCCGTCTGGAACGGTATTCCAAGTGACGTGAAAATGTCTCCAAGCATAGGTAGTTTTAAAAGCACTTATTTTCGTAATTGCTTAACGTTTAAATAATCTTGTAGTTTATGCTGTTCAATCGGAACTGTTTTGCCCATTATGTTTGTTCTGTATTGTACCAAATTCGCTGATTATCATGTGTCTGACATTGTTGCCGCTTTGTGACATACCGCTTTTATCTTTTTACTTTACCCATTCTACCCATGCTATTCATAGTTTTCAACAAAGAACCACTCATTAATCAAAATATAACTCGATTTGCATCAAATAATAACTTCCTGTTACCGAAAGTTAGAACTAACTATGGCAGATTCACTTCTATCTTCACAGCGATTTCCGTCTGGAACGGTATTCCAAGTGACGTGAAAATGTCTCCAAGCATAGGTAGTTTTAAAAAGCACTTATTTTCGTAATTACTTAACGTTTAAATAATCTTGTAGTTTATGCTGTTATCGGAACTGTTTTTCCCATTATGTTTGTTCTGTATTGTACCAGATTCGCTGATTATCATGTGTCTGACATTGTTGCCGCTTTGTGACATACCACATTTATCTTTTTTCTTTACCCACTATTATTCAGCACATGTGATATCTGTATCGTTCGCTTATCATCTAACATGTACTTCAGTGTATATACATTTCATGTTTAATTTCTTTTGCTGTCAAGTGTTATTGGTTCTTTGCTGATTGATTGTTTGATTTCATTTGCTGTCAAGTGTTATTGATTCTTTGAAACTTATTCTTTTCTGTTTGCCAAGTTGCTTTACATGATTTGTTTTCTTTTGTTTAACCAGCACAGGAGGTCCCCTTGCAGCCTAGAGCTCTGGGACCTCCTTCTGTATATTATTTGTCCTATGTATTATCTTTTTTTCGAATCAATAAAATCATTTCTTCTTCTTCTTCTTCAAACAGTCGATCCCCGATTCTGCCCATCATACGCACCTCAATTGGGCCTCATGAATGCATATAAGTCCGTGCTTCTTAGGTGCTACCTGCATGCACGCGCACACACACACACACACACACACACACACACACACACACACACACACACACACACACACACACACACACACACACACACACACACACACACACACACACACACACACACACACACACACACACACACACACACACACACGCACACACACACACACACACACACACACACACACACACACACACACACACACACACACACACACACACACACACACAAGGGTCTGTATATAGTGCTGCCACATCAGTGAACATGTTCAATTGTGTTTCACAGTTCATTACTGTACAATTGTGAGGAAAAGAAACTTTTATTAGAGAACAGCACTCCAGAACGAAAAACGCTACAACAGGACTAGAAAGTTCAAAAACTCGGCCCACAAGCTTGTGGTATTCGAACACTGTTAAGAGAGTAGGTACAATAAGGATCACCTCCAAAAAATCTAGGAACATCAAAACAGTTGTCAGACAGTAACGCAGCTGTGACACAAATAAAACAAGATAAAGGTTCACTTAAAAGCTGCAACTCTGAATACTGAACTAGATCACAGCTGTCATTAAGAACGCACTGCACAGTAGAAATCAATAGCACTTGCACTTAAACTTCACTCATGACTTAGAACACAGCTAGCAACACACAGCCAGTGATGAGAAATGAGTACAAAGATAAATGTAGCAAAAGAAGAATGATTTGCACGTATCCGACTGATCTACCCTTTTTTTTGAAACTTCTCTTGCGAGTTTTGCTTGCAATCAACTTCTATTTTAGGCTTCCATTTCTCCCTAAGCCCGTGTTCATTGGTCATCCCGATAAGACATCTTAATTACAGCAGTGTGGTTATTTTATCAATTATTTATGTTTGGTTATTGCCATATGGAAGAGTAGAAACTTGTAAAACTCAGTACAGAACCTTGTAGAAATTGAGCGCTGATTTTATTGTCAGCACGACTCTTATCTGCTGACCAAAGCAAGTAACACGAAAAGAGTAGTCCGAGAGGAACACACCTGTGACATACACACAAAAAACAATGAGATAAAGCTGCATAGGTCCTGAATATATAATGGAAACACACGTAAAACTTTATCTCAGCTGTCAACAATGGATACCTCGCATTGCAAGGTTCAATATTACTTGTGGCATATGAACTTATGACCTAGAACACAATTATAAAAAATACCGTAATAAACCGGAATATAGGTTGAATTTTTTCCCGAAAAACAGCCATAAAAGGTCGACCCCCGTCCTATATACCGGTCACTAGCAGAAAAACTTCAGAAGTCTAGCCACTATGGGAAAGTGAAGTCAACTGCCTCCATCGCCATCGCAATAATCGGCGTCGCTTTGTTTACAACCAGCCTTGATTCGTGGGCGGCCTCATCTTGTGTTTGGCTATTGTCTTGTGACTATATGGGTTCCGCGCTGCTTTTTTATTTTTCTCGACTGGTGGCCTACGACAGTTCACCGCAGCGTTCAAGAAAACAGCTACCCAGTTCGCGAAGGCGTGAGGAAATCTGGTCGGAAGTGTGTGAAAGATGTCATCGGATGCTAGCGCGCGTGAACGCGAGCAGGAGCCGTGAGACACAAACAATGACTGAAAGTTTATCTTTGCATGGGTGTTCTCGCCGGATACTTTTTCTTTGTTGCTTCCTGCAATGGCGGCAGCTGTGGTTACAGCGGCACGTAGGGCTGCAATCAGCGGGCAGATCGAGTGCACCACAGAAGCATTCGCTACTGGCGGAGGGTGAAGGATCACATCATGACAGCAGCGATCTGAAGAAAACTGTTGTGGTGCCAAACAGCAGCGTCAAGAGCTGGAGACGAATGTTGCAAAGTTCATCAGGGAGCCGTGCTCCCATCGTGATTGTGCTACCGGTGACCTCAAAACGCATCCAAATTAAAGCTGTCATGGTCGTTGTGACGTTTCACGAAGGTAGTGTTTGAGCCCATATTTTGGCTTTCTGCCATGTGGAACTTGCGTGTAAAAACACACGTAAATAAATGGCGTTATCACTGTGCACCATTTGAATTTGCGTTACACAGTAAGCGTGCCTTCTGATACTTTGACCATACCATGTACTTTTTTTTTGCGATTTTCAGTAGTTAAAAGTCGGGGGGGGGGGGGTCGACCTATAATCCGGTCCGACCTATATTCCGGTTTTTACGGTACCAAAATGATGCAACGATGCTTAAAAGCATTACTGACAGGGTTACGATAGGTGCATAAAATGACAGAAAAACTGTAGTCACAGAACATCAATCATCAATCAGAAAATCATCAGAATAATGACCATGATAATGGCCAGGCCTATTGCCTCTAGTCATGTCATGTTTAGAGAGAGCAAAACCAGGTTAGTAGCTCTCAACTTGTTGTCCACCTTCTCTGCTAAAAAATTGTCAACGATGAAAACATATTGCTGCGGAGTGCTACTTTTTTCTCGAACTTAAGTAGCTATTTTGTGAACTTGGATGTCATTCAGCTTTTGTGATTTTGGCTCTACAGGGGCCACACGATTGAAACAATGGTATTTTACACGGTTAGCAAAAAGAACTACATAGAAACACTGCACACAGCTACGCACATGTTGGTGCAGGCTTGGCGTTAAGTTATGGTGGCTAAAATCTTGCAGTTTCTGCCACTGTGGTATCGAGGTTGGAACTACAAAAAAATGGCAATGACCAGGCTCAAGAGCTCGTGCCTACAGCAATGCACGACAAAATTTAGGAATGTTACTTGTAGCGATGACGAAGTTGGCAGATGAGAAGAAATGAGAAGCAGAGTCAATCTCTCTATGTCTTTTCTATCTCTTTTTCGTGTCGGTTTGTTTTCATCTCTTTCTTTGTCTTTCTATCTTTTTATGTCTTTATTCTAGGGGTACGCAAATAGTGAATATTAGAACCGAATCGAATACGAATTGAACAGTGATCACACCGAATCGAATACGAATACAAATCGAATACTGTTCGAATAGTCTTGGAATAGTAAGGGAACCATATTGAAAACAGTCCGGGACTGCTAAGGTAACAATTTTCAAAACAGCCTAATTGCACATTTTATTTGAAACAAATATTCACAAGCTTTAACCAAGGAACGTTACTAGTTTTAACCAACAAAAAAATACCGCAATTATTTAAACCGAGGCAAGCTCGTATACATCAGCAACCAGAGCGTTTGAAATATTTTGTAACTACAAGATGAAATATACCAGTGACTACAGTATTCAGGGTGGCTCCTTCTCAACATCTTTTAAATGAAACTGATACATACATATTAAGGAATTTTAATGAGTTAACATCGTCATGAATGTTACGGTGAAGATAATGGATTGATGACACTGTCACTTCGGCGTCACTGTAGTTACACGCAAAACCGCCTTCATCCTGTGATGAATTACTCGCGGTGCTCATACATAACGGCTCGCATTGATCGCCGCAATAAAGTTGGTATTCCATCATGTCACACTAAATGTTTTCATGACTCATTCATTCCCGGAACTTGTGCCAGTTGGAATAACCTTACCCATGACATTACTTACGTAAGACACATGTTCTGTAAAACGATTGCTCTTCTTGTAATATATATATATATCATTTTAACGTATGGTGTAGTAGCGCCATACGTTACACCATACGTTAAAATGATATCTCACCAACTAGCCCGGCTCTCAACCCTACTGAACTTCATATATATATATATATATATATATATATATATATATATATATATATATATATATATATATATATATATATATATATACATATAATGTGTGTGTGTGTTTGTTACCATTGTTTTAGTTACTTTAATTCTTTGTCCTGCTGTGAGTTTTCGCCAGTCACTTTGTACTGTTATCTTTTTTTTCCGTATGCCTTGCTGTTTATTATATTCTTTACGTATTCCCCACTCCCCTCTGTAATGCATTCGGGCCCTGAGGGTACAATAAATAAATACAGAGTTTGAGAATTGGGGACCCAAGACGCCGGGCCCCCATGCTGCGTTGGGCAGCCTGCTCTTGCGTTCGGATGATCAGCAGAGTTTGAGAATTGGGCCAACGCAGGCTGCGTTGGGTCAAGCGCACGAAGTGCCACAAGTGACGAAATTTGAAATCATGCGAGACGCGGGCCATACTGCACCGTGGCCCGCACTGCGTCTGTGTCTTCTCGCTGGTGACCCAAGGCGCCTTGGGGCCCCACGCTAGTTTTCAATTTGTGCGTCTCGGGTCAACGCGAGCGCAGGAGCCCAAGAGTGGCTTGGGTATTGCGCATGCGCCCTGGCGGCTCGCAAGCTCCTTGGGTCCCCAAGTTCCTTGGGGCCCCAATTCTCAAACTCGCTAATAAATTGTAGCGAAGCGTTGGAAGCCTGTAATGGGTCGCCCTCTCGAGCGCTTACTAGTGGGTCGTCCTCTTCCGCTCTTCTGGGACAGCACGCTCTTCGCGCTCAGAGTCCGCGCTCTGTCTTGACTGTCGCTGTTGTGCTTCGTCGACTAGTGCCGTCAATAAAGGCCGTTATAAAATAAATAAATATTCATCTCAGTAATTCGATGACGAAAATAAGAAGAGTTACTATTTGTTGCTCCAACGTCCCGTTCTTTCGAACATTTTTCGTCATTGCAGATTATTCGGAAAATATTCGAAAAATATTCGATATTTCGAATAGGTGCTATTCGATTCGAGTACCGAATCAAATCGAACGCTAATCGATTTTCGAATTTTTTATTCGAAATTTTTGAATATTCGCACACCCCTACTTCATTCCCTTCATTTCTCGCTGTTTTCCGTTCCCCTTCCTCTCTATCGCTTTCTTTCGCTCTTTCTTTTTCTCCCTCTATTTTCTCTTTCTTACTCTCTTTCTCTCTCCCTCTTTCACGTGTTTCACGTGGTTCACTTCGTCGAGCAGAGTTTTCGTTTAACGCTCGCACCTGCTGTACTCGCGAGCAGGGCTTGCCCAAAGACCTCTACCGGCCTACCTCACTCACGCCCCGTAACGTCAGGTCACATGACCTCTCGGCGCACGTGCAATGGCGGTGGTTGGCAAAACACTCCCGCTGCCAGCTCAGTGTGGTACAGATAGCACGGTGTTTGGCGCACGTTTTTTTTTTTCTTTTGAATCTTTTCCTACATCTTTCGATTCCAAGATTCTTTGTGGTATGTGTCAAAGAACATATAAATGTGTCGTGGACTGCGTGAAAAAAATTTGCCATGCTGCTGGCTGTTTAACTTGAAGAAGCGAACCCACTTCGTGGTCTGTGCGAGGAACAGCGGCATCGTCTTCGAAAATGTGCCGCGTTTATGTGGCGTGTAGTGTGCGTTGAAAGGCAACGACGATATCGGTTCACCTTTGCGGACGTTGAAACTGACAATATTGTGTGAGGTGTGTGCTGTGTGAATAACGATGCATCTTGTTTGCGAAAACATTGGCGCACGTTGTGTCTAACAGGGCCATTTGCAGTGACCGGTTGTCGACGGAACATCAGGACTGGACATTTTATTTGACGCGATGATCTGCGAGTGCGTACATCTCAGTGTTTGTGTTGCGTGCAAAAAAAAAAAAAAAAAAAAACACGTGCATGACGTCCAGGCTGAAAGGTGAGACTACGCATGAGCTACCAGCGTGTTTTAGCATTGCTGAAGATGCATGGACGGTTTACCACGGCTAATACCCAGAACCATACGCGTAACACCTTTTATTGGAGATGTACGTCTTAATGGAAGCAGTGGAGATTTTTGTTTGCCATATTCTAGTTAGCTTATCTTTACGGCTTGATATTTATGAAGTGACATTCCGAGTTTGTGTACCAAGTCTAAAGGAGAGGAGTAAGTATGGAAACACGTTGCAGGCGTCAGATACAGCGAAGTAACCGCGCAAGAGATTATTTATAATTAAATTATTGTGTTTAACATCTCACAAGTGCTCAGTGGATTATGAGGAACGCCGTAGGGGAAAGCTACGCTTTAATTTTCACGGGGATTTGTTAACCGAACGCACGCCAATGAGTGTTTCCCTCGCATTTTTTTTAAAAATTCATCTCCGATCAGAATATTGCGCCGTGAGTGAGAATCTAATCCGTGACCTCGCGCATAGTGGCTGCCAATGCTGTATGTACATCGTTTAAAGCTGCAGTGCAGATTTCGCGACGGAAATTGAGTACGTTCACATCCATGCCGTGCTAATGTACAACTTTCGTTTTCGATGAGCATAACAGTTTTTTATGGTTCTCATCCATGGCGAGCAAATGATGTGTTGACCTAAGAGAATCGTTCATTATAGGCAGTGACTCTTCCTTGTAACAGCTGTGAGTTCAGAAAATAGCGATTTGCAAAAACTTCTATTGAAGTAACGCAGACACACGCAGCGCTGCTATGCAGAGAGATCCCGCCGGCCAAACTTTCTTGCCAACCAGCGCCTGCTCCGCAGGCGGGACTTTGGGGCGAGACACTGCCAGTGACGTCACACTGTTTGCAAACAGGGAGAGGTCTATTCCTGTGGGGCGTACGCACCTGTGGCTTTTCGCACGACGGAGCACATGCTACTGATAGCTTGCGCTCCGCAATATAGTCGCTAATGTAATTCCGTTGACGTTGGCTGAGACCCACCCATTAACAAGGTATGCAAGCTAAATATAGTGCGAGCATAAAATTTACTATGCTTTTCCGTGCAAGGGGGGCTATTTTAGATGAAAAGCTACGAAACAACACAGTGGGTATAAATGAAGAAGGTATTCAAAGTGTACATATGTACCTGATCGCAATGATCCCATTGATGAACGAGCCGAAGGATTCCTTGTTCCGAGAATTCCTGTAGCCCTGACGAGACCCAGTCGTTGATAGCGTTCTTGAGTACTTCGTTCTAGTTGAAGCGTCGTCCTTTCAGTCGTTTTTCTCAGGGGACCAAACACGCGGAAATCCCAGGCGATGAATGGTGGCCGAGTTAAGACCTTCCGCTGTCAGAAATCGTTTAACGCCCCGCTACAGCCGCGTCAATTCGACGGCGCTGTTTTAAGAGCCTCTGCTCTTTACTACTGCGCATGCGGGCGCCCCAGCATGCTCCGATCCACGGCAGAGAGTCTAATCGCATCCATATATATATATATATATATATATATATATATATATATATATATATATATATATATATATATATATATATATATATATATATATATATATATATATGCGTTGCGTGTGTGTGCGTGCAAAAGCTCGAATCGCAATTCGTTACAGTTCAAAAGCATATGCTTAACAGTGGCTAATTATATCAAAAGTTCAAAAGTAAACAAAGGCTGGCATACGAGTGACCAGGCGACGGTAGTACGTTCCGAAAGCCCAGGAGTCGAGCAGTCTCGCAGAGTGCTGGCGAGTCTTGCGTCGGATAGGATTGCAGAGCAGTTTTTTCCGGGAGTCTAGTTTCGCCACCATTCTCAGATACACTGGCAAAAATGAGCGGAGATCGACCAATGTCACATGCGTCCTTTGAAACTTCCGGTTGGGGCCCGCGGTTGTTGTTGCAAGCCGATAGCTTAAGACGAATGAACCACGATGCCGAGAGTTTCTTCTGCCCCACTGTCGATTCCGAGCCAATGTCGTCGCTTCATTTAGGTCTAGTCTATGTCCTGTGCAGGGATGTGCATGCGTGCTGTTGCGACTTGGGTAGGTTGGCCAGTGTGGACACGAGGGGTCATTGTGCCCGGAGCAGTCAGCAGGACATATTGATGGAAGAAAATACTTTATCTACAAATATTTACCTCATTCGACGTGGGAGCGGCCCGCTGCGCGCTAGTCGCGCGTACCGAAGGACTAAAATAAAGTTGTTCATCCATCCATCCATCTCCGGGAACAGGCACCTGCGCTCTTCGGTGCGCCAAACCCCCCCCCCCCCCATTTCTCCTCTCAATGCGGTGGCCAGGATTCCACCAATCCTGCAGCACTGGTAGGTGCATAATGAAAAGCCCACCCGAACCTGAAAAATCAATGTCCAGTTGACGACGTAGCGCTTAGATGTTGGAGATTGATACCTCGGATGACCCTTCTTGGGGAATTGGCGGCTCGTTGATCCCACTTAGTCGCACCTGGACGCGATAAGGCCAAAATGGTGCGAGGATCTGCACGGCGTCGGAGAGGTGACACGGCGACACCGCAGGTGCGCGTAGCGCTATTGTTTCTCTCCTCCGTCCCGCTCCGAGACGTTCTCAGTCGCTGAAAAGCGTGGGAGAACAGCGACTGGCGTCGGCGGTCGAGGTCACCGAGAGAATGGCATATCAGTGCATAGGGGGCCAAACGTCCATGTCATCTTTTTAATAATCGTTTTGTTAAATCGGAGTAAACATTTTGCAATAATGAATTCACCCGTATTTTGGAACATTTCTGTGTCTCAAGAAATGCGTGCATCCTGCATCTGCGATTTTCTCATGGAAACGGAGCGATGCCTTCGTCCCCAGCCCGCGCGGCACACGGTCATTTCATCGCTTTATAGTCCCGACACAAGGGTACTCTAAAGTCCTTTTCGTAAGGAAACATCTTCCAGAAATGCGTTCATGTGCAGTGACACACGACAAAGGAGTATCTCCCTCCCGGCAATGTTCCTTTTCGGGAAAGCAGATCCCGCATCGACTTTTCGAACGGCATGCAGCGTGCACAACTCAAATATGCAGCCTTTCAACGAAGGCTCCGTGGGTGCGGCCTAACCCCCTTTGTGATGTACTAATTATGCCTAACCCCCCGAAAAAGCATTGCTGAGGGAGTGACGTCACGCTCTGTGCGTCCGCTTTCTTGGCAATGGAGGGAAGGCTAGAGAGCCGAACTACGCGTGTGCTACCGCTGAAGATTATAGTCCCACAATTGCGACCGCGTTTTCTGCGTGATTAAAAAAAAACAAACAAAAAAAAACATTACTTTACTTTCTACGGGGTGCTGTTTGAAAAGAGGGTCAGCGCGCACCAAGGAGAAATTTATATTTGTTTTGCTTTATGCAGTGTCATTTCGCGTTTTTGCACCTGTGAAAACGTCGCACCTTTTACGTGCACCTCACAGTCAAAATGGCGTGGTAGTCTTCAGGTGAGCGCTCGTCACCCTCCAGCTTTTCCGACGGCTCGCCGAGAGAGCTTGTGGCGAATTTTACTAACAAATGGCTGTGTAAGCCTGTCGCGGCCACTCAAATAATCAACTGGCCGTCACAGGAGGTACGGAAGGTTCACAAACCAAAACAAAATTCGAAACGCGCGCCGAACCGGACTACCTCGCGGAGCAGTACACGTGCAGTAGCTCCGCCCCCGTTGCCCGTAGCCTTTCCTTCATTGCACGGTGTAAGAGTATGGATGGATGGATGGATGCTATGAGCGTCCCCTTTATAACGGGGCGGTGACATGTCTGCCACCAGGCTCGAAGGAGAAAAAAAAAGAGAAAGAAGAAAAAAAAGCTTCCTTGTTTCATGTTGTCCTAATGCCTTATCTACATTGATTAAATCTATGTTATTATACCAAAAAATATAAATTCACGGTCCATCTCTTTGCCTCTTAAGGCAGAATGACCTTATTTTCCCCCATTATTTATTTTTGTACTTTATCTCTACTTTTCTGCCACCAATACTCTAACCGTCTCTTACTTATTTCTATCGCGGACGTGTTCAGCTTTCCATTGTTGTCCCTAAAACCCAAGGCTTCATGTAGACTCGTGCCCACACGTATACCTGGGTGAATATCGCCACATTCAATCAGTACATGTTCCATCGTTTCCTTAGTTCCCCCGCAGCATGTACAATGTTCTTCTTCGTTACTGAATCTCGCTTTATAACTACGCGTTCTAAGGCAGCCCGACCTTGCTTCAAACAGTAAAGCGCTTCCCCTTGAATTATCATAAAACCTTTCCCTCCTTATTTCGTTTTTTCCTTTTCGGTAGTTACTCAGAGCCGGCTTCTTTTCCATCGCTGTCATCCAATAAGTCCTCTCCGCCTCTCTGACCTTCCGCTTAATGCTCCTTGTTGCCATATCGCCCGCACTGCCAGCCGTATATTTACTGGTGAGCCTCCTAGTTCTTTTTCTCCACTGCGTGTCAACGCTTTTTCTATACAAATACCTGAAAACCTTCTCTGCCCATCTACTCTCCTTCATTTTCCTCAGCCTCTCTTCGAATCTCATTTTGCTCTGCGCTTCCCTCACTTCAAAGCCTGTCCATCCCATATCACCCTTTACCGCCTCATTTGTCGTCTTCCCGTGAGCGCCCAACGCGAGGCGGCCCACCGTCCTTTGATTTACATCCATTCCTGATTGCACCTCTGACTAGTTTAGGTGAGAGAACGGCGCATAGCGGCGGCTTCGCGAGGAGAGGCACATGCTGTTCTGGTTAGGAAGCTCCTCCAGAGAGGGCGCGCCAAACTAGCCACCTATAGAGTGCCTCGATGCGCGCGCCCCCGCTTAGAGTGGTGTCAGCTTTTGAAAGGGCAGATGCCGCCTCCTCGGCCTTGGCGGCAGCGTGGCCGCCATTTTGAATCCCCCGCCCGGTCGCTTGTGCGTGGCGCGCGTGCTGTTTTTAGGTCGGCGCTCGTTTCCCTCCAGTTTTATGCGCTCGCTACCGTCACCATGGCCGCGTGTTGCGTGCCGCAGTGCACCAATCATTCCAGAAACGCTGGGAGCTGTATCGTTTTAGAAGATACGAGGTTAATAATAATAATAATATCTGGGGTTTAACGTCCCAAAACCACGATATGATTATGAGAGACGCCGTAGTGGAGGGCTCCGGAAATTTCGACCACCTGGGGTTCTTTAACGTGCACCTAAATCTAAGTACACGGGCCTCAGACATTTTCGCCTCCATCGAAAATGCAGCCGCCGCGGAAGATACGAGGTTTCTTTGGACAGTAAAAATCAAACGTGACAAGCGCCATCTGAAGAACACATTATGCACTTGCAGCGTAAGTTTCCGGCCGGTATTTCGAATGCACATACAAGGATAACTTCTGCCGGTGTTAACCTTGCGTAATAATTGGACACACTGATATCAGCTACATGCTTAAAATACTTTGGTTCACGTGTGCATGAATCCTGCATTCTTCTTCGCAAACATTCTTTACTGCACTTGGTTGGTCCTGTATCTGCCTTTGATTTTTGCTTTTGCTATTTTTGTGATTTGAAACGTATCATGAAATATATTATGCGTGTTTGTCTGCAGATCAGATCCTTCTTTTTTCCAAATAACAATTATTTGTGAGAATTTACGTCCCATGAACCCCGATATGATTACGAGTGGCGCCGTATATAGTGGAAGGCTCCCAAAATTTTGACCATCTGTTGTTCTTTAATGTACACCTAAATCTAAGTACGCGGGCCTCTGTCATTTGACCTCCATCGAAACGGGGCCGCTTCGGCAGGGATTCCATCCCGCAACCTTCGGGTCCCCAGTCAAGCACCATAACTAAAACCACGGCGGGTTCTTGTTTTTTATATTGCTTTCCGTGTTTCAAGTACGCCTTCTGTGCTGGTCTGATGCCCATGTGTGTATGTGTGCAGTTAAATGTTTTTTATCCTTCCCTGTTTCTGTGTTTCAAGGTTACATTTTGTCCTGTCCTAAATAATTACGCAGTTTGTGTTTTTTTTAATCATTTACGATCCCTGTGAATCGACTAGTGGCAGTTGTGTTTTATTGTGTAATTTGCGTTTTATTTGTGTAATTGCTTCTGTCAGCGCAGCATTAATGCGCACAAATAAATGGCCTGTACACTGGATATTAACACAAACACACACATTCAGTATCTTATTTCTTTAAGCAAGCATAATTTATTTATTAATAATGTAAGCACTGAAGGCTCATACAGGAATGCGCATACACACAGTTCTCGCGAAGCGTCTATACAAACAAGACGCATGAAAACAAGAAGAAGACGGGGAAGCATTGTGTACAGTAGACACGCTATGTAAGTAAAAAAATACAAGAAACAAAGTCAAGTTGTACAATGAGTACGTCATGGAAAACCAGTTAATGAAATAAAAGCTCACAGGCTCATATGCGTTCGCTTAAGACGGCTCGAAAGCGAAAGCCATCTTCTTCTCAGTTTTTTGCGCACAAAGCGCGGTTTTGCATTGCCTCCAAGATCGGAGGCACCTCACCTGGTTTTGCACTGCCTCCGTGATCTGCCCACTTTTGACCAAGCTACGATGTCATGTGATAACGGCATCATATGACGTCACGCCAAAATTTGTGAAGCCATGATGACGTCATCACGTGACGATGATTTTTTGTATCCCTCGTCCCCAACGTCGTGGTATGCTGACGGCGTAGACGCGGCACGCCGACGGTCAAATTTCGCGTTTGATGAGGCATTTAGGCTTTCTCCTTAAAAGATACGTCCGCCACGGTGGTATAGTGGTGACGGAGCTCGGCTGCTGACCCCAAAGTCACGGGTTCGTTCCCGGCCGCGGCGGTCGCATTTAGGTGGAGGCGAAATGCTAGAGGCCCGTGTACTGTGCGATGTCAGTGCAGGTTAAAGAACACCAGATGGTCAAAATTCGTGGAGCCCTCCACTACGGCGTGCCTCATAATCATATCATGGTTCTGGGAAGTAAAACCCCAGACATCATTATTAATAAAAGAGACAAATAAACGACGCCGTGCGTCTGCCGCACAAAGTGTAAAACAGTATTGGAAACACTCAATAATATGTGCATGCAATTGGGCATGCGAGAAAACCTAAAGAAAAAGAAATTGCAGATACCAAAAAGAAGGAAAAACGCACTGATACTGCGCGCAATAAAGTTTTACGGCATACTGCTCAACAACGTATTCATCGTTTTGATAAGGACTCGAGGTGCAGCTCGAGTGTCGATACAGTAGCGACTACAGATTGTGAGCAAGAAATGTCAGCAATAATAATGATAAAGAAGCTTTCGTTTCATTTTAGCAGGATATCCGCACCATACTGCCCCTCCGCCATTTATTCTGTGTTCAATATGTATGATACCATTTATAATAAACGAGTAAATTGTTTGCAAACTTAGCAAAATGAGCCACCTTAATCGCGCTTAGGTAGCTTCGCAACACTAAAGTGTGTGTGTTCAGATACATATACTGCTGCTGCTGACACCTTAAACGATTGTTTGTGTATTTGGAATGCAGAGCTTTCGAGAAAATTAGGTAAGGCTTTACACTTTGTCGTTTCCGGCGTAAGGAAGAGGATTGGTTTTCAACATAACAGAGCCTACGTCTACCTCTAGCGCATAACACATGCACAGGCCGTCAGCTTACATGAATTACACGCTTCCTTAATAAACATTTATGCAACAACAGCAATAAAAGCTGCCCAAGCTTCAAAAAAGAAAAGAAAAAGAGAAAGCTCACTAGCGTGCACTTATTTCCGGACATATCCGCGCACCGCAAGCGCTTTGTGTAGCGCGTTTCGCATGCTGCCGAGCTGCGGCGGGATTCGCAATGGCGGCCGTCGTAGCAGACGACGCGCCTGTCCTCACCCTCAGCGGAGCGCGCAGGCATCAAGGCACCCTAGCCACCTATAAAGTCACTGGAACGGGAAAAGTACCGCGACCGTCCTGCCCGCCGCCATATTTGGTCCAGCGCGGCCGAAGCTTCGGCGGCGCGGTGTTGATTTCACGCGGAGTAACGCATATTTTACGCATTCCGTGCACTTTTGCAGCCCCGAATGAAGCATACCGTTGTTCTCTAACTGATTAGGAAAGAAATTGCGGCAGTTTTCACTTGCCTACATGCGCGCGCACGCGTACTAACGCGATAAAGAAATGCGAACTGCGCGGCATTTACGCGCTTGGCTGTCGGCATTTATTAAATGGGAATCATTGCTTAGCGAACTTCTGCGACTTTGAGCGCATCTATCTATCTATCTATCTATCTATCTATCTATCTATCTATCTATCTATCTATCTATCTATCTATCTATCTATCTATCTATCTATCTATCTATCTATCTATCTATCTATCTATCTATCTATCTATCTATCTATCTATCTATCTATCTATCTATCTATCTATCTATCTATCTATCTATCTATCTATCTATCTATCTATCTATCCGCCCACGACTATGTGCTCTCCTGGCCGTTTATTAATGGGGCGTATACCAAATTTGGTATGACATAACGTGACTGTAGGACGCATATAAACTACAGGTGGTAACATGAAAACAATGACATGTACGGCATGATTTACATGCCACGCTCATGAAGCTCTCGCGGCCGCTTCGCCAGCGTGATGCACACCAAAATTGATATGGCGTGACAAGAGTGTATGAAGAACATAAGTTACTGGTCATAACGTGCAAATCATGGCAGGCATACCCTGTAAAACATAATTTACACGACATAGCCTCAGGGCGCTCGCGGTCGTTTAGTGAAATGCATACATACCAAAATTGATATGACGGCATATTTATGTATGATGAACATTCGTGACAGGTGGTAGCATGAAAATTATGACTTGTATGTCATGTACAGCATCACTTACTTGCCACGCTCATGGTGCGCTCGCGGCCGGTTCGGTAGCTTGATATACACAAAATGTGGTATAGCGCGAGGTGACTGTATGACTAATATGAATGACAGGTGGTAACGTGAAAACCATGACATGCATTACATGTACGGCATAGTTGACATTACACTGTCCTTGTGTGCTTCCGGCCGTTTTGTTAACTGGATGTATACCAAATTTGGTATGGCATGACGTGCGTGCGTGACGAACATAAATTACAGGTCATGCGTTGTGTATAACAGATTCTACATGCATGCGTGCATGACAAACATGCGATATATAGTGAACTAGATGTCATGACATCAATGATTTCATCTGCCTCAAAGACGAACAAGGCGATATATGCAGCTCTTTGCTGGCTGCTTCGCATTAGATTGATTCCCACAATGCGTGGGATCTGCCGGATTGACACAAAAGGCACAATTATACAGTCACGTCACGCGCTACCAATCTTGGTGCATATCAAGCCAGCGAACCGGCCGCGAGTGCACCATAATCATGGCATGGAAATCATACCTTACATGACATGCGTACCATTATTTTTATGTTACCACCTGGTATTTATTTTCGTCATACAGTCACGTCATGCAATACCGATTTTGGTGCATATCAAGCCAGTGAACCGGCCGTGAGTGCACCATGGGGGGGGGGGGGGGGGGGGGGGGGCGTAAAGGATGCCTTACATGACATGCGTGCCATTATTTTCATGTTACCATTTGGAATTTATGTTCGTCATACAGTCACGTCACACAATACCGATTTTGGTGCATATCAAGCCAGCGAATAGGACGCGAGTGCACCATGAGCATGGCATGTAAATGATGCCTTACATTACATGCGTGTCATTATTTTCATGGTACACACTGTTATTTATGTTCGTCATTCAGTCACGTCACGCAATACCGATATTGGTGCATATCAAGCCAGCGAACCGGCCATGAGTGCACCATAGAGGGGGGGGGGGGGGGCGCACGTAACTGGTGCCTTACATGACATGCGTGCCATTATTTTCATGTTACCATTTGGTATTTATGTTCGTCATACAGTCACGTCACACAATACCGATTTTGGTGCATATCAAGCCAGCGAACAGGATGCGAGTGCACCATGAGCATGACATGTAAATAATGCCTTACATTACATGCGTGCCATTATTTTCATGGTACACACTGTTATTTATGTTCGTCATTCAGTCACGTCACGCAATACCAATCTGTAGCAGCCAATTTTCATGGTGCGCTGATCATTATATGTGAGCCAAAAGGCGTCACTTTTGCGCCAAACATAATTAAGAGCTGCCCGGCAATGCTATTGTGCATGAACCTTCTGCAGCAACCACGCGAAACAAGCTGCACTAGTGCAGCGGAGACGCCAACATTACCCAAACAGCATTTGCGAATTCTCAATAAAACGCTTGCCTCACAAAGGCGGGTATAAGTCGTGGGAACAAATTTTTCGCGCCGTATTCTGTGCAGACACACAGCCCGTCGCTTGGCATCCTTTTTCCTAATGGGAATAGCAAAGAGGGCTTTGCCCGCTTCCCGCCAGTTGCTGCTCACGAAAGCGCAGCCGGCGCAGCACCCAGTCCTTCTTCGATGCCTCAACAGGCTTGCGATGAAGTGTCAAAATGACACGGGATGTCGTAATGTTCCTGCATGCTTTTCTGAGGCTATCAAAACAATCGCCCTTCAAAGCGCAGTGCGTCGGCGGCCGGGAGACGCTAGCGAAGCGAGCGAGCTGGACCATTTATGTGGCGAAGCGGCCGAAAGGGCGCGGCGGCGAAGAGAAAAAGAACGCGGTACTTTTCCCGTTCCAGTGACTTTAGCCACCTACCTCTTGCTTGCTCCCCCGCCGCGCGCCCCTTGCTGTCCCGTCACTCAACGCTGCTTCACGTCGAAAATGTGACTTGTGTTTGTGAACGTGGTCGCGTGATTTAGTGTGCTTCGCGATGGGTAAGTGCTTTGTACCTTACTGCAATACCGGCTATAAGTCGTGTAAAGAAAAGTTTTCACTTTTTACGCCACCGCACGACCAAGCCCGGCTTGAAGCATGGAGGCGGGCCATCCCTCGCAAAGACCGCGTGCTTCAACGGACAGACCGTGTGTGCGAAAAACATTTCGCTCCACATTTTATTTTGAAAACGTGGTCTGCAAAACTGAATGACCACGTTCTGATATCTGGCAACTGAAGAGCAGGACTTTCAAAGGACGCCCTGCCAACTATTTTTGAAGGAGCGCCTAGTTATTTGTCAAAGAACATGAAGACTCCTCGAAAACAGTCAAGGCGGCATGCTTGCCGTGCAGTTTGCTCTACGTGCACAGGCGGGACCAGCAGCGGTACCAGCATCGGGTTTCAGACCCAGCAACAAGCAGCAACAGCCCAAAATTCAGATGAAGTCAACAAAAACAGCGATGTCGTCGCGGCAAGTGACCCCGGCACTTCAGCTTTTGATGAAATGTTCTGCGCAGCGTCAACTTTGTGCCTTCCGACGCCATCGTGGGGTGTACATCGCATTGACTTGGAAGGGTATCGTGACCTCGTGTTCCACGACGCCTCTCTGCTGCGCGCAAGTGATGGGGCATGTGTGCTTTTTAACAGAAAAACTGTGCATGTAAATAGTGACATGGCTGTGCAAGTGTATATATTTGGCAAGCCGGTTGATTGTAGTGCAGTGGGTGTAAATAATGTTGCTGAATCGACATCACAACTTGAACGTCTCTTGAAAACTGTTGACAGTGTACGTGTCTGTGGTGGGGGACCCAGTTTGAAGGACTTTCCTTCTGTGGACCCTGAGTCTGCTTTCGTTGACTGCCAAAGCAAATGGAGGCATAAAAGGTGCCAAATGTGGTTACCGGAGGGAAGTATATGTCGTGCATGCAGCAGTCTGTTTGATACCCTCAGAATCCATGCAGAGCGGCAAGCTGCTCGAGTGAAACAGAGGCAACCACTGAAGCGCATCAGGCTGTCTGTCTCACCTACCAAGAAACACAAAGTTGATTCTTTGCGTCATGCAAGGTTTCTTTTGCAGAAGGCCCAAGCACGGCTGCTGAAGCGCAACCATCTAATCACTAAAGAATTGAAGGAGAGTAGAGCTGAAATAATTAAATTGCAAGAGGAGGATATCACAAAGAAACTCCAATCTCTCGATATCCCACCGATGCAGCTTCTTCTTGTGCAAGAATGTATATCTGCAGCTAAGTGCACAACAAAAAATAATAGGCGCTATACAGATGACTGGCTGCTGCTATGCCTCTTGCTGAACATCAGGAGCCCCTCTACTTACGCATTTTTACGAAGCAATAACATATTGCCAATGCCATGCACATCCACCATTAGAAGATATATAAGCATGGTGGGGCTCAAATGTGGTTTTGATGAGCACTTTTTTAAAGCTCTCAAAATTAAATTGGCAAAGAAGACTCCCTTTCAACGCAGAGGTATGCTCATTCTAGATGAGATACAAGTCAGGAAAGAGATGACTGTAAACTCGAAGAACATGACATATGCTGGACTTGTTGACTATGGAGACCAAGGTGGACAAAGCAATGAGCTGGCCGACCATGGTCTAGTGTTTGCTTTTGCTCCTTTTGCTGACAGCTATTTACAACCGGTAGCAGTATTCGCATCAAAAGGAGCAACTAAGGGTACACTCCTTGCCCAGCTGCTGCTTCAGTGCATTGTGCATTTAGAGCAGGCAGGAGTTCATGTTGATGGTGTGGTCTGTGACGGTGCATCTACTAATAGGGCCATGTGGAAGCAGCTTGGCGTAAGTGGTGCTCTAGGACATGTCGTGAATGCTTTCGAGCATCCACTAGATCCATCCAGAAAAGTGTATGCCGTGGCAGATACCCCACACTTGTTCAAGTGTATTAGAAATCGTCTTTATGACAAGAAAATTTTGAAAATAAAGGGGAAAATTATTAAGTAGTCGTGCTATGATGCACTTTTTGTTGCTGACACCAAAAATGCAGCAGAGCTTAGGGTGTGCCCAAAATTGAGTTTCTGTCATGTCAATCCATCACATATGCTGAAAATGCGAGTGAAGCTGGCCACGCAAATTTTTAGCAACTCAGTTGCTAAGGGCATTTCCTTCTATGCACGGAGAGGCGCACCACGGCTTGAGAATGTCGAAGCAACTGTAGAGTTTACGCTCCTAATGAATGATCTTTTTGATGCCCTCAATCGTCGCTTTGCTGCAGAAGGCCTCACCCTTGAAAGCAAAGACTTTCATGTTCTACAGTCAGCATCTAAGTGGCTTGATAGCTGGGAGCAGGAAGTTGTGAGGGGTGAAATTCACAAAGATATTTTTTTAACGCAGTCTACTGCTGAAGGCCTGCGTGTTACACTTAAGTCTGTTCAGGAACTGTCAGCATTTCTTTTGAAAGAGTGCGAGTTCAAGTATGTCCTGACAGCCAAAATGAACCAGGATCCGTTGGAATGCTTTTTTGGTATCATAAGACAAGCAGGGGGCCAAAATGAGCATCCAACATTTCCGACATTTTTGCAACTGTACCGTATGCTTTCCTTGTATTCTTTGCTTAAAGGCCAACTCCGGCGATTTTTTGGCCATGTCAAAGTAATGGTGCTTCTATGTTCCTGAGACGCTCCTGTTACGGGCCCGATAGCAGAAATACTCGGCAAATTGGAGAATAATTTTAAATAAGCAAAAAAGCGCAACACCGAAACCGAAACCCAACCGAGTGTACTGTCTACGTATGACGTAGACGTTGTTACGAACGAACCGGAAGTCGTGCAAGGCATGCCGGTGACGCCGGCGCGGAGTATGAAAACTGTGACAGCCGGGACGACCAGCGAAGCGCCGGCCAAACCAACGCTGTCTGTCGCCTTGTGCACAGCAGACGCTCGCTGTAGCGGCCGAAGCGCCGAAGTTAGCGGTGCCCTCGGCTGCGTCACTTCCGCCGCCTTACCAATACTGACGTCACAGACGCAATGTTGCCAGTAATTGTGGGAAGCCAGGAGGGCGTTTGCAGACAAGCTTTAAAATTCATTTGCAAACAATCTGCGCATGTCTCAAGCCTGTAATTTAGCATAAATGACGGAAACGTGCAAAGGAACGTACCCAGCGAATTTCATTGAGATCCATCGACCTCGAAAAATCGCCGGAGTTGGCCTTTAAGCCACCACAGTTTGGTAACTGTGTAGTTTCTGAAAAAAACCAGTCTGCTTTTCTGACCCTGAGTGATTTCAGAGAAGTGTTCCAATCTGCACCTTTCCAGCACACTGATAAAATGCATGAACTGAAGGAAAAACTAGATGGCCTCATCAGTGAGGAAACGTGGGAATGCGATGAGGTGTTTGAGCATGATTATTCAAATGCTGCCGTCGTAGACTGCATTGTATATTATGTCACTGGATTTGTGTCACGAAAGCTTGCCACTCAAACTTCCTGTACAATTTGTAAGGATGCTTTGGTTGGGCAGAAAGGTATTTCAAAGCTACCAGAAGCCGACTTGGTAAATTGCAAAACGAGAGGGGGGCTCACACATCCGAATGTGCATCTGTTCCTTCGCACTTCGCAAAACACGCTGGTGAGAGAGATGTATATGATCGCACGACAGATGCAGTGCTTGAAAATTTCACCTTCACGTTTCCATGTGCTGCTCATAAAGAAGATGTTCTTGCCAAGCTGTTGCACTATTATGTGTGCCTACGCATGCGGCAGTATTGCAGACAGCTAAAGAATAAGCATGTAAAAAAGAACCAAGACTTGCGTAAGTTGTCGAAACTTGTATAATTCTTTGCTTCAGGAGAAGAGAGATGTGTATGTGTAATATGTTATGTGTGCAATAATGCTTATGTATACTGTGATCAGGGTGTGCTGTGAAGTAACCTTTTTTGTGTGTATGTAAAGTGTTTCATTTATAAATGTACTACTGCTCCATTCCAAATAAATGAAATTCAGGATTGCCACCCACACAAATATGTGCATCCGTGTCGTGAAGTATAGGAGTCATAAAGAATATTAAAATGTATATACATGGGAAAGCGTCGAATTTTGATTGTCGAAGACATGCATGTTACACAGAACAAGAAAATGTTGAATGGGATGTCACAATTCATAAGCCGCTTTTTGGCCAAGATGTAGTTAGCGTTTTATGTCTATTCCTTTAACTCATTAAATTTCTCTCGCGCTTATCGCCAACGCTCATGTTATCGCATAATAAAACCCTCGTGAGAGGCGGAAAATCAAATCTGAATGTAACTTCACGTACTCTTGACTGCCTACAACCGTGAACAGGGCAAGCGTAAATATTGCGAACGTTCTTTGACGTGATATTTGGTGTTGCAGAAACCTCTGGCCACCTCCGCAATTATTAATATCGGTCAGACGATTGGAACATTGCCAAAGGCGCGCTGCTTGGACCGGCTACATAAACCTGAATGCTGCATGCTTGATGAATTCAATCATATGATGTTATAAGGCAGAAAGGTCAAAGAACATATTT
The DNA here is from genome assembly GCF_013339695.2 of Rhipicephalus sanguineus. Taxonomy (NCBI): domain Eukaryota; kingdom Metazoa; phylum Arthropoda; class Arachnida; order Ixodida; family Ixodidae; genus Rhipicephalus; species Rhipicephalus sanguineus. The sequence continues at coordinate 146,316,062 of NC_051185.1, forward strand.
CATTGAACGATCTGCTTTATAAAAGCCGCGTTCGGTGCCATAGCCAAGCAAAACTGCTTCTTACATACCGATCCTCAGCTAAAGTGGCTCCGAGCTCTGCCTGCGTTTCTGCGCCGAAAGGGCATTAGTTGCTAGCGCCATCTGTTGATGGAGTTGAGAAGCAGAGCTTTGTCGCGAAGCGAAGAGCGGGGGCGTTCTCTCACCTAAACTATTCTTACACCGTGCTTCATTGCCAAGAAAAGTTGTCCGCGAGTATTCGCAACTTTCACGGCCTATAGGTGGCGCGACTGTGCATCCAACATGGCGGTCGTTGAGATTATCGGCCCGCTGCAGACGATTTAGGAACGTACATGTTTGGCGATGAGTTCAGTTCTTTGCGCTTCGGCTGCACTCCGATTTATGTTTTAGTGAAAGCAGGGTTGCGGTGACATATTATAATAAGTGAACGAATGTCGGGTACGTGATTAGAACCTCATTAGGAAGATAAATATGCACACAATTGTAAATAAAGCAAACACACTGGCCGCGTTGCTTGCGGCGCTTAATCGCGCGTTGCAACCCCCGCTGTGTTGTTAGCACGATATGGTTGTAGGAGACTCAGTAAAGATGTCTCAGTAATATCAGAGACATTCTCTGAGACATGCTTTATCTCATTTTTGCTTGCATTGCATTCTGCCGCATAGCTAGCTCAGCTCCTTTCAAAGCACGAAGTAATGTAAGTAAACGAAAAAAAAATGTTGCCCTTCGAGACCGAAGCATAAGAACCACTTGAGGCATGTGCGATTATTGGAAATACGATTTTATTGCGCTTTCTTGGTAAAAAAGAGAAAAAAAAAAACCAGCGGAATGCCACAATGGGTCGACAAGCGGCGAATGAAACCAGCGCAAGACGCAATTTTCACGTTTAAGAAGGGACGTTTCTGTTATCATCCTACGGTTTCGGTGTTTATGAGAACTGCAATAAGTAACATCGTACGGGACAGGGACGAAAAAACAGCGCCATCACCAAGTAATACAGAACAAAAAGAGCTGGAGATGTGAAGGTCACGGAGGCACTTCACAGCCACTTCAGACGTGGAATGGTGCAATGGACGCTTTGAAAGCGGACTTTTCATTATATTCTAGAGGCGGAACGCATTCCTAATCAGTCATGGTACTGTCTGCACAGCGACTGTGTCGAGCGGAGGAACGAAGCATGAGAAAGGTGATATGAGGTAGTAGACATATACTCAAACACAAAATGGGATTCTGCATACATTCATGGGCCTTGGTTATTTGCTTGCGAAGTTTAACCCGCTTAACCACTCACGGCTTTTCGAGGCTCTAATCTGAAGGGGAGGCTTTTGCTTTGCATCCCGCTGTACGCTGTGAGCACCGAGGCCCGCAGTAAAATCAGTTGCCTTTTTCTTTTATTTTCCGTTCACATTGAGGAACCGAAAGTGTCACGTATCGAGACCGTGCACACCGTCGCAAAACGACCCCAAACGAGACAAAACAAGTGACAACATTCGCTGATTCAAGCGGGTCCAACATTTCAATAATCTCAACAGAGCTTCCGGCGGCCACCGCTCGGCGGCGCCACGGTACCTGGAAGTTGCGAATAGTGCCGAGATGTTGAATTACGGCAGTGTCAATTTCATCGTAAATAATGTGATGCATCGTAGTCTGCACAGTGGGCGCCGTCAACAAAAGCCCCAACTACAACAGCGTGGTTTCTTTGAAATGTTTTCTCTCCTGCTGATTTAACGAGCAGCGTCTCTTCTTTTTCTCTCACTTTCTTTTTTTGTGGCGCTCACTTGAGAAACCGCAGCTAATCGCGGAGGCCACGAACCACCTTCTGCAAGTTGTCCTTCAGAGCAACGAAACGTGCTTGGCCAGCTGTCAAAGATGACCCCCCGCACCCCCCCCCCCCCTTTTTTTGGGCCCTCCGCTTTCTCGACATGATCCTTTCATGTTCAAGACACGATAAATAACTCGTAGATTTTCATTATTTTGAAATGATAGTTTTCCTAAGTTAGCATACATGATTGATCATTATAACAGCTGTAGGTTTTTTTGTGTTCATGCTAGGGTGCTGAAAATTGGAATATGTGCTAATATCGGTAAGATTGGCCATCCCTTAAATTTTCATTAAAATTAGTGCCACAGTTCAAAAGTTGACATTTAGCCCCGCATCCCCCCTTAAGAAGCGCACGCTTACGGCAAGAGTGGTGATTCTAGTTTTCTGGAAGGTTCGAATACAGTATGAATAATTTTTGGTGTACTCTTTTCAATTCGAGGCATTGCAGTTTCCGGCTTGCGGAGCATTCTTGTAGCCAAGTTAATGCATTAAGCAGGGCTAGTTGGTACTGATTGTATGCTTCCATATTGCTAGCGAACACGCACAAAGGACGACATAGAAAGAAAAAGGACAACCGCTTTCTTTCTATGTATCTTTCTGTGTCGTCCTTTGTGAGTGTTCGCTAGCAATATGGTTGTAATCAAGTGTTTGTCGTATGGAACGGACAATAGAAAATCTTTATCATGAGACAAACAAGCTCTTTTGCAAGCAGGGGCAGCGCAAAGAATTGGAAGGGGGGAGGGGGACAGTTGCCTTTGCAAAATCTTTACGTGGCTATTCTCCCATCGATACACAACCCCCCCCTCCCTCCCCTCACCCTCTTCTTTCCTCTCGAAGGGCGTCTCTTAGTGCAGTCGCGGCAGGAAAAAAACTCCTAGCGCCACCCCTGATTGTGAATACGAATTAGCGCGCGCTATGGGCGACATATCGCACATTCGACTGAAGGGCGCGAACATTCGCATGTCATAACACTGCCGTAATCACCTGCGCAGACAGCGGTGAACAAACGCTTCGCATTGCCTCTCCCGTTAACGCGTCTCCCAATACATCCGAGATTACGCTGCCTCCTGTAGATGCGCCGGAAGGCGATGCAGGAAAATAAGTTGGACAGAACCCAAGCGTTGTGGGAATCGGTTTCATGCGAAGCAGTCAGCAAGTACTTCTATGCTGTACTTTATGACATTGAGCCAAGCGTTACGAGGTGGATCGACGTGTTTTTTAAGTGTAGTAGCTCTGTGCACATTGTGGGCTTACCAGACACGTCGAAAACACTGCCTAGGGTATAAATGCACATATATACCCCATAAAGTGGACGAGAGGATGACCACCACCGTAGCTCAGTGGTAGAGCATCGGACGCGTTATTCGAAGGTCGCAGTTTCGGTCCCTGCCGGCGGGGCCGAACTGTTTCGAGCTTTCACCGTGATGTCCGCGCTCATGTCACGGAGCGTACGAAAGTCACTCGAGCTCAAGGGACGCCGCTAAACGAACAAACAGAAGATGAGCGCGAACTATCAAGTGTCACAGCTCGACACTTGAAGCACTCTAGTTTCCTTCGCTGCTTTGGCCGCCTTTGCAACAGGAGCGCTGTTCAAACTGAGAGTATCCATTGGCGAGCCTCACCTCGTATAGCATTAGTTTCTTGCTATCGCATTCATTGCTTCGCCCTTGCGGTGAAACTGTGACTTTTTTTCTTAACGCTCTCGCATTTAAATTACCAATGTGTGTTCTCGCCGTTCCTGGGTAGATATTGTTACAAGAATGTTTCACACTGCCAAGGCAAGGGAGGCACCAAAGAAGACGACGTGATGTTGGTGTGTGCGGCACGCTCTCCGCCATCTTGTCTAACGCTTAAGCGTGGTGTAAATATATTGTAAATACGCATTGATTCCCTGTGTGCCTTCACGTAATATTTTGGTGGAGGTGCGGGGTAGCAACGCACAACGGAGCTCCGCAGCGGCCGCCAAGTCGCCACTTCAAACATGTCTACCGCCAGGGATCCTGCGTCATCAGCAGCGCCCACCGTACCAACGGCGCTCACCTCGCCTGTGGTCATTGTGGCCGTTCCACCCCGTGATCCTGGCAACTTTTCGGGCACTGACGGTGAGGACGTAGATGAGTGGCTTCAACTGTACGAGCTCGTGAGCGAAAACCACAGGTGGGACCCAACTTTGATGCTGGCAAACCTTATATTTTACCTGAAAGAAACGGCCAAGGCATGGTTCAACAACAACGTGGAAGAGCTCACAAGCTGGAGCGTATGTAAGACTAAATTACGCGAGTTGTTTGGCCAGTCTGCCGGCTGCAGGCGAGCCGCCAAGAGAGAACTTGGTATGCGTGTTCAGACGTCCACGGAGTCGTACGTACCTGGCGTATATTCAGGATGTCTTGACCCTTTGCCGCAAGGTTGATACCACCACGGCAGAAGCCGACAAGGTAGCGCACGTGCTCAAGGGCATCGCGGACGATGCATTTAACCTCCTGGTGTTCAGAGGCTGTTCGACCGTCCAAGATGTCATCACTGAGTGCCGACGATTCGAAGAGGCCAAAAGCCGTCTCAATGCCCACCACTTCGCCCGTCTTCCTAACACTGCTGCTACATCAACGTGTGAGGACCTTCGTATAGTGACCCAACCCATTCCCCCGTCGGGTGACATTACCAGAATCGTTCGACGCGAAATTGAAGCTATATCGCCCGCACCCTTGAGAGCCCTGGCACCCAGTGATCCTCAGCCGACCATATCCCTCATAGAGACGGTTGTGCGCCAAGAACTGGCAAACGCGGGCCTTCAGAAGATCTGCTCTGTGCACCGTCCCGACGATGTCACTCCGCCTACCTTGAGCCCCCCCCCCCCCCCCCCCCCCGCAAGGAAGGCACCAAAGAAGACGACGTGATGTTGGTGTGTGCGGCACGCTCTCCGCCATCTTGTCTAACGCTTAAGCGTGGTGTAAATATATTGTAAATACGCACTGATTCCCTGTGTGCCTTGACGTAATAATATAAACTCTCAACCACCTAGGGCGCATACCCGTACACCGCGACCCGTGGTAAACGGGTATGTGCCACACGTGTCTAGAGGAAAGGGTTTGACGACGTGCGCGACAGGACTTTCACGTTATTCATGTCATGACCCGACAGTCATATTCGTCAAATCCTCTTACCATCTCATGCCAATTTGGTCTACACCAACTTAAGCCAGCGATCATGGGTGTCACTGCAGTGACACAGCCCCCCCCCCCCCCTGAAAAAAATTTCCGCCTATACTCCATGGAGTATAGGCGGAAATTTTTTTCGGGGGGGGGGGGCACCTCCTTGATCCGACATTGGGTCTGGGCAGATAAGTCAGGTCGAATGTCATTTTGTGCTCTGTATCTCATGGGGAAAATATTTCGGGGGGGGGGGGTGGAGGGGGCACGGACCCGGTGTGCCCCTTTTGGCTACGCCACTGATGGGAGCAGCCAGACGTAGGCGGATAGATAGATAGATAGATAGATAGATAGATAGATAGATAGATAGATAGATAGATAGATAGATAGATAGATAGATAGATAGATAGATAGATAGATAGATAGATAGTGGCGAAGCAATTGGTATTGTGCTCTGCAGCGGCTCCTAGTGGGTCGTCATCTTCAAAACGCCGCTCTCGCTCGGAGCCCGTGCCTTTGCCCTGACTGTCGCCATAGCGCATTGTCGCCGAGTGCCGTCCAACAAACAGCTTAACAAGATAGATAGAAACGCTCAACGTGCCAGAGGTTCACTAAGAAATGCTTCGCATTTAAAAAATTGGGACATCTACGCACTATAGTGGTGCTAAGACTGGGAAAACTGCGGAGCGGGTGGCCTTCCCTAGCATGTCTGCAACCTCGCCTCCCTCTTCCGCTCGCCTCTGCCGAACTATGCTGTACCCTCCCTTTTCCTTTCTCTCTTCCTCACCCTCACACTATTGTTCCTCACGCTCACTTCGCTTTCCCATCCCCTCGCTATGTCATACTACGCTTTAACATGCTTTTACCCTCCTCCACCTCTCCTGCCGTTGCATTAAATAGCTATACTCGGTTTTCTTCATCTCGTAGCTTCGCCCTCCCCCGCTTTGCTAATATTGCGCGGTGTCAAAAAAAGCGACGAGGTCAACGAGGCGCGCGTCTCGTCATTTTGCTACGTCCCTACGCGTATGCGAAAGGGAATAAGGGGCCGAAGGAAAGTTTGGCAATGAAAGGGGAGAACGGTAAAAAACTTGGACCATCTCCCCGAAGGGAACCCTGATGGGATGCGAACCCTGATGGGATGTGACCCGGTTGAAACGGGCGTCGACGCGGTTGCTGGAAGAACGGTTTGAAGCGAAACTTGGTGTAGCGTTTACTCGAGTAAACGTTTGTTTGAAACGCAAAGACACGGGAGGCGGGTTGGGTTTCGTGTAAGTTTCATTAAAGCGTTTGGCAAGACTTCGTAGTCGTTGTTTCTTCAGAGTCGAGACACGGGCGCTAGACCGGAGCAGGCGCGCGTTTTGCCTTGACTATACCACGGGTGAAGCGAGAGAGAAGTGACACGTTCAGAGGTCTTGCGAGCGGGCGGAGCAGCCGGCAGCTGCAGGCGCTACGGCGAGCATGCTGCGGGTGAGGGAGAGAGTGACGTCAGCGTGCACCTGCGAGGGAAGCGCGCGAGGGGAGCGTGACGTCAACGCAAAGCTGTGGCGTGACCTACTTGGCAACGCTCCAACACCTACGGTGAGGGGAACGCGTTGCGGCGCATTCGTACGGACGCACGTAACGTACGGCGTTACACACGTGAGTCAATCAGCTGCTTCGAACCTAAAACTGCGCGCACACAAAGCCACCAGCCGTTCGCAGCCACCATCGCTAGCCGTCAAGGGTCCAGCTGCCACACACGGGTTCTCCAGTGGACGCCATGGACTCTCCTCTTCCAATCTGTTACGTCTCCTTCCCCATTCTCGAAAGGCGCTGAGCCATGACCACAAAGGTTGCAGAAGCAGCGCCTGTTAGTTCCCCAATAAACCACATCTCTTTCTAAACCGCTTACCACGGCCGCCTCGGTCAGGCTACGAGTGAACTGTGTCGTCTTGCGCGACATATTAGACACCTGTATCGTTGGCACGTGGGAATGCGTGGCCCACTTGTTTTTCCCTTTGGTTACGAAAACGTGTCGGCCAGTGGACTTCCTCCTGAAGAGGTGCACGTGTCCAGGAAATCACGCCATTCGAAAGAAGTTAGCCCAGCCCTGACATTCTTGTATAACAGAAGCGCCCATTCGTGTATAACAGAAGGGCAAGGACAAGAAAGCGCACAACACAAGTGCTTACTCATAACTGGAAGCTTTATTGCTTGAAAAGGAGATATATACCTAAAACTCGGCATAACACCCGCGCATGCGCATTGTGGACAAATAATATCCAGAAAACCAAAAGAGCACAGAAGCTGTGTGGTGCCGTGTATTTTGCCACAAAATACCGGTCGAACGCACAGTGAACGTCATGCCCAGCGTTTTTGGACGCCGGCTTTCGGAAATCGATTAGTGCAGGAATGCCGACGAAGTCTGGTATTCTTTTGACGCCAACCACAATCGAAGAATGGAAGACGAAAATACCGTGCTTCCTGCGTTGATACAACAACAACAACAACCTAATCATGGGCACTTATATTAGTATCATGGATGCGACGTCAACATCTACATGCGTAAGCATTTCTATGCCGACACAACGTGAAGACTGTCCGTCTGTCGCTATGTCACGTAAGAAGATCGTCGCTATGGAAATCCATGAAACAAACGTTCATCGCAGTGCCGAGTTCCCATGCTCCCTTGCCCAAGCCCCCATGCTCCTGAGGGCTAGTCTCTTAACCTACTGGGCTAGACGCATAATCTTACAGAATGTGTGTGTGAGAGAGAAAGAGATGAAACCAGGGTCTCAATTAATTCAATCCCCTCTCCAGGGGCGTAGCCAAGGGGGGGGGGTCGGGGGGGTGCAAACCCCCCCGAAATTTTTCAATTTTGCTTGCGCATATATACACGCACACATACAAACGCACGCGCGAACATACATAATGAATGGTCGAACCCCCCCCCCCCCCCCCCGAAAAAAATTTCTGGCTACGCCCCTGCCCCTCTCTCTCTTTCTCACGTTAATGTATGTTATAAAGCGTGGTGGGAGAGTTAATAACGACCGGGCGTCACACAATGCGAATTACGTAACTAGTGGGTCGTTTAAAGCTTCCAAGCCATTACAAAGGGCTAAGCCATAATTCTTCATCGTCATCAACCGTCGCATCGACAAAGTGCACATAATGCCTTACAGATGGTACCTCGCTTCTCCGCAGAATGACGAATAATGTCGTGGTGGGTGCTTCCCCACTTCACAAAAATTATAAGTTGTGGCGTAGTGGGTACGTTGCTAGTGTACTTGTATTAGTTGCCACAAGAGAGTTTATAACGGGCTCTAGAAATGCCGATCTTCAAGCTTTCGCTGTGACTGTGCTGCGCTTTCTGCGCAGGCCTGACATTTTTTCTTATTTCGCACGATAGTTGTTACGGACACCGGCGGCGGTGGCGGTGGACAACTGCGGTGCGAAAAACGGTCCTTGTTGTGATCTCATAACAGCTTTCGCTGTAAAAAGTTTGGGGGCCAAAGCATGCCCCGCTACATGGTCGGCGTCCCTAGTCCGGGATACCGCATGACGAGGCCCCGTCTCGCGCCTGTCTCACAGAGTCCGTTGAGGCTCCAGCGAGGGGCAGTTGAGGAGAGCAGTCTCGCATGCCTCTCGGGAAAGCGTATAAGAAGGGGGCAGGTGGGGATTTTTCGTACATGCCCACACCATGTGGAATATATCACAGGGCTCCCCGCAGTGTGGGCACCACCCATCCGTGTTCGGATCGTAATGTTTTATAATTGCAGGACAGAGTAGAGTGCCTGTCTGCAGGCACCTTAAAATTCGCCCCACCGTCTTTACTCGCCCCTTTGCAGGAGCCGGGAAAAGGCGGCTAATGTCGCGATAATATCAGACAATGTCTATGAACCGCAGCAGCAGTTTATTGGCCTCCGAGTCAAGTGTGAATGTATCTGAACCATATAAATGCGTTGTACCCGCAGTGCAAGAGAAGTGTAAAAAGAGCGCGCTTTCTATGGAGGCTTCATTAAATTTCGTGGTAGTGGAATAAAAGGCATCTGCACAACAACATGCAACGCCGACATAGAGGATTGTGCACATCAGCAAGACTTAGGCTTCGCGAAAATTGAACACCAAATTCTCGTTTCGGCTGTGTCGTGGGGCGCTTTTTCAGGGGGCCGTTCCAGAGGTTGCCGAACGCAATAATCTGCACTTGGGACTGTGGCACGGAGTGTATGAATGCGGCCAACGGCATGCGCTGGTCAATGTCCATGGTGCGGGGGGCGACCGTCTCCTCCCTCCCCACATTATGTGGGAATGTATGTCTAGGTTACCAAACATAAGCTCACCTCTGGTACAGACCTCACTCAGGGAGCATTGGGAGACCATCCTCGCTCGAGCTGACTTTGTGACTCAGATGGATCGGTTGGAGCAGGCTGAGCGTACAGCAGCGACCACTAGAGTCCTGGAGGTCTAGGGACCCGCCGTTGCTGCTCCCTTATATCTCCTATTTATTGAATAGAGCTTTTTAATCAATTGTATCGTACACGTGTCGCAAGATATGCGCATGAACTGTTTAGAGATGTACCTGATACGCACGCATTCAGTGCATATAACCGGCTGACGTTCAATAAAGCGGGCTTTTCCCCCACCGGCTATCAGGCGTGTCAGGTCATTGATACATGGTGTCAGAAGTGCCGCGCACCCATCGCCGCACACGTAGGCGCCGACGGCGCGCTGAGCAGTCGGGATGGGATTTGTTCGACCGCCGGATGCAGTACGCTTCACAGGAGACATAGGCAAGAGCTGGCCACTGTTCAAGCAGAAATTTGAGCTCTTCCTGACGGCTACAGAACCTTCTGGACAACCACGACCAGAACAGACGAAGACTGCGTTGCTGCTTACAACTGCAGGCGAAGAAGCCATAGAGGTATTCAATACCTTCGTTTTTTCGGAAGGCGAAAGCAACACCGATTACGCTACGGTAGTCAAAAAGTTTGACGAGTATTGTGAGAGCCAGAGCAATGAAACATATGAACGCTACTTGTTCAGGAAACGAATGCAAGAGCCAGGCGAACCTCTTGAGCACTTCGTGCGAGACTTGAAGACACAAGCTCGTCTGTGTAACTTTGAAGACCTGCGTGACTCCATGATCCGCGATCAGATTGTTTTTGGAATACAAAACGAGAAACTACGAGAGAAGCTGCTGAGGAGCACAAATCTCACGCTACAGAAAGCGGAACAGACTTGTAAGGCAGCCGAAGCAACAGCAGCGCAGCAAGAAACATGGCTACGGGACCATCAAGTGGATCCAATTCGGAACTTCCCCGCGCCAGGAAGGCAGCACCAAGAAGCGAGTCAAGGAAACAGCAACGCCAGGAAGCCACCAGACTACCTATGTCCCAGATGCGCGCGAACACACGCGCCAAGAAAGTGTCCTGCGTTCGGGCGTGCTTGTTACAACTGCCAGCGGAAGAACCATTTCGCAATTTGTTGCAAAGTAGCGAGTCAAGTCAACGAGCTCACTGGCGATGACGAATGCTTTGATGTGCTGAATGTATCCTTGAGAAGCAAGGTCAGCGGCCGCGACTGGCTTGTTCGTGCGAATGCTCACATATCAGTGAGTTTTAAAGTCGATACTGGCTCGCAAGCAAACATCATTCCCTTGAGTTTCGTTACCAAGATGCAGCCAAAACCACAGTTAAAGTCCAACTGCTCAGTTCTACGTTCGTACGGTGGCAATGAAATCAAACACTGCGGCAGCATAACAGCTGATGTGACACTGAACGGACACACCGCAGTCCTTCAATTTTTCGTCGTACGCAAAGGTCAAGCAATCTTGGGACTGCAAGCTTGTGAATACCTTCACCTGGTTTCACGCTCAGTTCACAGCGTGGAAAAAAGCACAGCGGAAGGCGTAGGGGAGGATTTTTGGCACCTTTTCAGTGGCACGGGATGCGTCAAGCGCCCTTACCACATGGTACTCCGCGACGACGCAGTTCCGGTGGTCCAACCAGCACGGCGGATTCCACTAGCCTTGCGAGAACCACTGCGTGAAGAACTGGAACGTATGGAACGAGGAGGCATCATTTCAAGGGTGATAGAGCTTACGGATTGGGTGAGTCCTCTCGTGATAGTACGTAAGAAAGATGGAAAGCTTCGAGTGTGCATGGATCCGAGAAAGATTAACGAATGCATAAAAAGGGAGCACTATCAAATGCCGACGCGGGAGCATATAGAAGCGGAACTAGCCGGTGCAAAAGTGTTCACTCGCCTCGATGCTAACGCTGGTTTCCACCAGATACCATTGGATGAAGAAACTTCAAAAAATTTGCATGTTTGCAACGCCTTTTGGCCGATACCGCTTCTTGAGGTTACCGTTCGGCATTTCTTCAGCACCAGAGGTTTTCCAAAAAGCGTTGAATGAAGTGTTTGAGAATCTGCCAGGTGTAAAGGCATACGTTGACGACGTGATAATCTGGGGCTCTTCAATGAAGGAGCATGATCAACGACTCAAGTCTGCCTTGCAAGCAGCAGAACGAGCTGGACTAACTTTTAATGCGACTAAGTGTGCAGTGCGTGTCAAGGAAATAGAATTCCTAGGTGACGTAATTAGTCATGAGGGCATCAGACCAAATCCTAATCAGGTGAAGTGCATGACTCAAATGCCAGAACCAAAGGACAAGCATGCGGTTCAAAGGATGCTGGGTGTCGCAAACTACTTCAGCAAGTTCTTGCCGTCCTTGGCTCAGAAAACGATAATGCTGCGGAGCTTATTAAAGCACGACACACATTTTGAATGGACTATAGACCACGCTAAAGAATGGCAGATGCTATGTGATAGCATGTCTCGCCAGCCCTTGCTATCACTTTTCGATCCAAAAAAGGAAACCAAAGTTTCATGTGATGCGTCGCAAAACGGAGTAGGTGCTGCCTTGTTACAGTGTGAAAATAACACGTGGAAGCCTGTGGCATACGCGTCTAAATCGCTCACCGAATCTCAACAAAGGTATTCGCAAATCGAAAAAGAAGCCATGGCAATAGTGTATGGGTGCGAAAGATTCAACCATTTCACATACGGTCGTAAGATTATCGTGGAAACAGACCACCACCCACTGATAGCGATTTCTCAGAAAGCAATCGGAGACATGCCACCAAGGCTGCAACGCTTTTTTTTGCGCCTGCTTCGATACGACTTGCAAATTACGTTTATTCCAGGGAAACACCTCCTGTTGGCCGATATGCTGTCCCGGGCGACTGTCAACTGCAACAACGATTTCACTGACGACGATGCGGAGGTACACGCCGTGAGTGTGCTTTCATCCCGTATCAGCAACAGGACCCAACAACGACTGGCCAATGAGACAAGTAAGGACAAATACCTGGCAAAAGTTCTGGAAAGCCTGAGCAAAAACACACCTATTGATGGCCAGCTAAAAGCGTTTAACGGAGAGCTCACACACGTGCAAGGTGTGTTGTTAAAAGGGTGCAAGATTGTGATTCCTGCTAGCATGAAGTGTCAAATACTGGGAAAAATTCACCGAGGGCATCTAGGCATCACGAAGTGCAAGTCGAGGGCGCGTGAAAGCGTTTTCTGGCCGGGAATGAGTCGAGACATTGAAGACTTTGTACAAAAGTGTGCAGTTTGCAGGAAATTTGCCTACAGCCAGCCCCTTGAACCATTGCAGATGCGGCCGATACCTGAGCAAGCATGGTACCGAGTAGGTATAGACCTTTTCCACTACGGCGGCAAAACGTACCTATGCGTCTACGATGCATTTTCGAACTTTCCCGAAGTAGAAATGCTCAAAGATGCATCGGCTGTCACGGTTATCCAAACGACAAGTGCCATTTTTTCCAGATATGGTATACCAATGGAAGTGTGTTCCGACAATGGGCCACCGTTTTCGAGCAAGTATTTTGCCGCGTTCGCGCGAAAGTATGATTTTTCGCATGTCACTTCTAGCCCTGGCTACCCGCAATCGAACGGTCTAGCAGAAAAAGGGGTACAAGTAGTGAAACTGATTTTAAAGAAAACTGATGAAGCAAAACACGACTTTTGGCTCGGTTTGCTTGCTTACAGGACAGCACCCCTGGAAGGCAGGGCGGCACCGGCGGAGCTTCTCCAGGGCAGGAAACTGAGAACAAGCATACCGGACTTCGGAGGTGATCCATGTCTCCGCATCGTCAAGCATCGTCAGACAGACAGCCAGAGGCGTCCCCTGCCAGCTCTGAAGCGCAGAGATGTGGTGCGTCTAAAGAAGCAATCGTGGGACACAAAAGCGAGGGTGGTGGAGCACTGCCCACAACCTATATCTTACAATGTGGTCACAGAAGAGGGGAGGATCCTACGACGTAACAGGAGAGATTTGTTGCGAACCAGAGAACACTTTGTGCGTGATTTTTCAGATGACAGTGAGGACGACAATGAGGTCGAGCCACTCGACAGCAGTGGAGGTGCATCAGCACAAGAACAGTTGCTATCAACTGGGGCAACGGTGACGAACGCCTCACCAGTCCGAAGATCCCAGAGGCAACGTAGACCACCAAATCGTTTAAGATACGACAGAAACTTTGAACAAGTTCCAGAAGCGTGCTTTTTGGTGCATGCCACTAGCATGTGTACTAACACTTCACTAACAATGTACTAACCTTGCGGAGGCGGGGCGATGTTTTCTTGATCTGTTTTTTTTTGTGTTCTGAAGGAAGAAAGATGTATCGTACACGTGGCGCAAGATATGTGCATGAACTGTTTACAGATGTACCTGATACGCACGCATTCGGTGCATATAACCGGCTGACGTTCAATAAAGCGGGCTTTTCCCCCACCGGACCGGCTATCAGGCGTGTCAGGTCATTGATACATCAATGAAGATGGAAGACTCCATGCCGATGCCGCCCGAAAACATCGTTCTAGGGAAGGCTGCAACCTACAATGAAACTGCATTGCACATCGCTTAGACAGCTCTAAAAGCAGGTGGTGCGCTGATTTTTTTAGCAAAGCACGAACCTTTTTATGCGGCTTATACGCGAAATGGGTACACTCGGTGTAATCCAGATTACGAAAACGTACAAATAACCCGCAACTTTTTTTAATTGCCAGTTATGCTTCATGTGGGTTGAGGTATTACTTAAATCATGATAAGTGCCCGCTTTGAACACGGACGAATGTGTTACATGGCTTGAGGACATTAAGTGAAGCTACGTTAAGGCAGCATAAAACTGAACTTCGGGCCCCACCCATCGAGCTCATGACCCCTTACCCCAAACCCTTATCAATAAAGTTCTTCTTCTTCTGGTGATCACAGTGGTATTCATCATCTTGAATCACCCTGCAGAGCGTGCGCGCATGCATCTGCCCGTTCGTGTTGTGCGCGTGCTTGCCGAAAAAAGGAGCTGCGTTCTGTGCTGGCGGTTCTGTTGCCCAGGCTGGTTCCGTCGACGCCTTCTCGCCGTGAAAGATGCCTCTGATATTTGAGAGCACCGACGTGCGCAACTTGCTCAGCAACAAGCGCGTCGTGTTGATGGGATGCTCAAGTAAGTGTACGTTCGTACAATATATTCCAGAGTTCTTCGAACGTAAAAAATTGTTCCATGCTCCACCTCTCATAGATGTAAGGGCAATCTACAAAGACCTCATATGTGTCCACCAGCACAACGAGTTCATATCAAACGAGAAGCTGAAACAGAAGGTAAGCGCTCAGCTGTTCTCGCGCGCATCTTAGCGCTGACTTTGGGTACTTCGGGGTATCGTTGCAATGATGTTGTACTGCCTTAGGTTATTTCTCCGACATAACACGGTTGGTGCTGTTGTAGGAAGTACGAACATTAATCTATTGCATGATTACCTTTAGCACGTTCTACGGCATGTGGAATGATAGTTTTGCTACGTTGCACGTGATTTTGTTTTAGGTTGTACAAATTGAGACGTCAGAGAGTGAGAAAGGTGAGGAAGGCAATTCAGAGTGAACGTTAGGGGCGAAGTCTGCTTTGGAAGGGTTCGTGGTTTAAGGCAGGACTCTCAGAGACTCTGTTCCAATTATGCGTTGTATATGCGTTCTGGTAAAGGCGATATGGCGGGTTCGATTGCGGTGGCTGCATTTTCACGGAGGCGAGGAATGTTAGAACGCTCGTGCCTGTTTGATTCGACAGGGAACACGTAGCATCAATTCGGGTTTCGAAGCAGTAAGATAATTCTATCCAATTTTCCGGTAAGTTTCAATGAGCCATGCTACGGCGCAAAGAGCCAGTAGCGTTGCAAGACTAGAAGTAACCTAATTCTAGTTCACCATTTTTTTTTATAACGAACCGAGAACTCCAGTACCAGTGTCGTCTTCGTACAAGGAACGAGCTCTTCAAATGTAGGCGTCGCGAAGCGAAATTGAAAGGAGTTTGTACGAAGCTATCATCGAAAGCACTCGAAATCGAACGGTGAAATATCAATTTCGTGATCCCTAACAAAACAAATGAATATGGTAAAAAAAATAATGAATGAGAACTCGTTCACCATTGATCGGATGCGTAACTGACCATCAGAGTTGAGCGCGTTTTAAAGGGCCACTAAAGAGAAACAATAAATCGGTTTAGATCGATAAATTGTGCTCCGAGAGCTCTAATGTCGTTAGTTTCGCCATCACAGGTTTATTAATAGAGGAGAAAATCAAGTTCGAAGTTTCGTTTTTAAATTTCGCGTCGAAATCTTCCCGCGTGACGTTACGGATTTCAAAGTATATTTATCGTATTTTGGCGCCATTGGCTCAACAAAATTACCCCAAACTTGGTATGTTAAGTCTATGGCCCCCTCAGAGGACAATGTACTTCATTTTTACCGATTAGGAACTACGTAGTCCCTAGTAGGCGCTGTCAAAAAATGTGACGTCACAGCGAATGATGCGGAAACTTCCAGGTGGCGTCGCCACCCACATTTCGTTATTGCGAGTTTTCTCGAGCGTCTTCTCGCAGCAAGCGTGGTGTTTTTGGTATCGTGAAAGAGTACTTTACTAATATGAGAAAAATTGTGTTGCTCTTTAGTGTCCCTTTAAAGCGGCGTGGGTAATTCTAGAGCCATACAGCACTTCATGTGGTTAGCGCAGCTCTGTTGAAATTTGGTCTTGTCGGTACATACTGACGACGAAAAATAGCGCTGAGTGAACGGGGACACAAGAAGAATAATGTGTTGTGTGTTGTGCGCCTTCTTCGTGTGTGCCCGTTCATACAGTGCTATTTTTCGTCGTTAGCACAGCTGTTATTCCGGGATATTCGACAACTATTACTACCATTGCGCAAGTGTATAGTTTCCTTTGCTTTACTCACACAATTACACATTGATTTCACTTATATAATTAACTGGCCTGTACTCTTGCAGTGGTTGGTACGCGTTCTTAGCCAGATTTCAGCGCTTAGGCCTACTTTAACGTGGAGGAGACAACAGTTACGAAATTTAAATAGCCGTGTTGAAATTGTTTTGGTTTTTTTTAAGTGTAGGAGAGCTTTGTCAGTTTACTGTTTGTCGTTCTATGTGAGCCTATCTCTTTGTTAAAAATTTTCAAAAAATGTTTTAGATGGAAGACAGTTCATACGGAGACAACCTTGTAGGGCACGGAAAGAAGCACAATGGCCGTGACTATAGAGAAGAAAGGCTGTACAGGAAAAACAGGACCTCCATCTCTTTCTACTTCCTCACGAGGATCTACAGCGAGTACGTTCAACGTATCCTGGCAGACATGACCGTTGGCTATGCGCCTGACGTCATCGTCGTCTCATCGTGTCTCTGGGATATCACACGGTCAGTGGCGCTGCATGCGTTGCTACAGCAACAATGATTGTCTCGCACCAGGTTGCAATTCCGTGACAGTGAAACAGAATTAGAAGTACTTCATCAGGGCATTTGGTAGCCCTTCAAGTGAATTTAAAAAGTTAGAAACCAAGAACTTAAAGTGGCCACTGAAAAACCACATGCTCCTGCGGCTACAGCGACACACAATGTCAATTTCCGTCAGGAGGAGTGACGTTTGGTCGTGTGACATTGAAGCCAGCGGCTGTGCGATGCGGTTGGCCTGCCACGCCAAGTCTCGCGATGAAATTCATATGGTCCTAGCTAGGCCAAATATAGTGTGCTAAAAAATAGAAAAACATATGCGAGGTGCGCTGAGAGGAACAAGTAGAATGAAAAGCGGAAGGGGGCATTTTCCGTTTTCGTCTGCTCGACTTTTCAGCTTCGAAAACTAATAACTTCAGCACTTACGCGCCAATTCTTATAATCCTTTTTTGAGTTCATGTCAGCATTCGACACGACTGCCCTACAGAAGGCAGTGAAAAAAAATTGACCCAGAATCTCCTTTAGGAGTTGTCTGAGTGATGTGCAGGCGTAGAGTTTCACCCTATAGTCGCGGTCTTCCCAGGAGTTCTTGTTTTCAGGTAGCATCTGCATGGCGTCTTTCATATTCTTTCTAGAGCTAGTGAGCGTCTGGAGCGGCCTAAAGAAAGGTCATCCCTTGAGCAAACTTTTGTTAATGATTCAATTTTCGGAAGGTCGCAGTTTTTTTTAATGTGCGCAATGTTCGATGTCAACTTTATACGTTATCAATGAGCCCTAACAGACAATAATGCCAAGGAAAGTATAGGGGATGTTATTAGTAGTAAATGTAAGGTAAATGTGAAGAAAGAAAAGTGGACGAAAAGATCACTTGCCGTGGGCAGGGACCGAACCTGCGACCTTCGAATAAGGCGTCCGATGCTCTACCAACTGAGCTACCGCGGCGGCCATCCCCCCGTCCATTTTATAGGGTATATATGTATATTTAAACATGGGAGCGTCATTCAACGCCGCTCCCACGTTATCGTTTCGTTCACTTGTCTTTCTTTGCATTACCTTACATTTACTACTAAATAACATCCCCTATACTTTCCATGGCATTATTGTCTGTTAGGGCTCATTGATATTGTGTATAACAAAGAAAAACAAACCCTTAAAATTAACACTTCTTAACCTAATACGTTGTAATACACAGGTACCGTCACGTATTATTTCAACAAAGCCGTCATAGCAAGCGTTTTCCTTGTTTATTTCATATGCATCGCTATAGTACAATGCACTCATGCAGCGTGGGTTTGTAGTGCAGTGGTTAAGACACTCGCCTTCGGAGCGTGGGGGCCTGCTTTAAAACTTCAGCATCGCCAAAAAATCATTTTGTTTTAAACATTTATTTCTCTATAGCCATGATCGTCTTACATGAGAGCGACGGACGGACGGAGAGTTTTGTAGCCGAGTCGGCGCAGCAATGCTTACGCACTTCAGAAACGTTGTAGGGCTTCTGAAAGGGTAACGAAAGCTGAAAAGTGCAGATTTCTCAAAACCAACTGATAGTCGAAGTAGAAATGTATAAAAGGAGTCATACCGGTATATCCCGATGAAAATGCTTGCAGGAACTCCTAACCAGGCTGGTGCATCTGCTTTCTACTGCGACTTCCCTTCTAACTAATTGCTACTTCGCAACAGAACGGCATGGTCATTTTTTGTAACAGTGTATATGTATATGTGCAGTTCTTTTGTGACTGAATGATGAGCAGGGTCAATTCTGTGACAAGCAGAGCCTGACTTCTTGGTGCCGTTAACAGCTCTCGATGGGAAAGCACTGAGAACCGTTTATGTAGTGTCGAGTGTCAGTCAACAGCTGCAAAAGAGCGCCTTACTTCAGAATCGGATCGGTAAAAATAGCGTGGACAATGTACATTATGCAACTTGGAGAGAGGAGGCATTACATACGGCATAGTTCATTGTGACAGTGTGCTTTTTGATCTTCTCAATGCCAATCTGAAGAAGTGGTTCTAGGATACCCAATACAGAAGAATGGCCTATGGTTTCTGAAGCAAGACTTTTGGCCACTCAGGCTTAGTGATGTAAGAAAAAACAGCCCTTATACGGCGCCGTGCATCTGGATAATTGCACTTGAGCCAAATCCTTACCAACGGCTACGCATTGTAAAGTATAATGTATGATGCTCTATTGTTAAATATTGACATGCCTGTGGTAATACTGGAAACTTAGCTAATCAATGTGGTAATTGTAGCCAGGTAGATCAACGTTTTGACATGGCCCGATCTGCTGAATCCATTCGTGTGCTTCAAGGAAAAATCCTTTCTTGCGGTTATTCTTGTAATTAAGTTTCACTACAATGAACCTGTACCGGACACGTAAAACTAAAAATACCTCCTTGTTTCTTACAGTCTGTTGTAGAACTGAATGAGCTTGTACTGTTTCTCACGACATAGCATAAACACTGTGAAACGCAGAGAAGATGTAGAATGCACAAGGATACTGACGTTGGTGTGAAACGTTTTAGATCTACATTACATTGAATTGTTCTGACGTTAACTGCATCGGATTTGGTATTGTTAGTTTCTTTATAATGATTGAATGCTGTGATTTCTTCTCGGTAATTTTACAGTCGCCGTTGACGTTCTGTCTATGCTTGCTGCCTGCACAGACTTGCTGTGTTTCCGTTTTAAGTATCCTCTCACAAGCTGCACTTGTCTGCAGTTGGGGTCCAAATGGCGTACAGGAGTACAAGGAGAACCTGAACAGGTTCTTCAGTGACCTGAACAGGATACTACCCTCTACGTCCCTGGTCATCTGGTTGACAGCAGCCCCCTTAGCTCAGGATGTCCGCGGTGGATTCCTCATTCCGCAGCTGGACTTCCTCAAGTACTCCCTCCGATTTCACGTCCTCGAGGCAAACTCCTTCTGCAGGGAGGTGATGCGATTACATTTCATCTTGGCATCTTAAACCACTTGCATGGGCAGCAAAGAGAAAAATGTGAACTGTGCTAGCTAAATGGCCTCCACAGTACTGTTGTAGTACCATTAGATTGTAGTCACTGTGAAGGACCAGAGGAGCCCGGAAATAAATAAAATCTAGTAGCAGATGTAGCGCTCAAAGCACGAAGCAGCCTGCACAGTTTTCAGTCAAAATTTTATCAATCGGTCAAATGCACCGCCTGTGTGTGGATAATTAATACAACGTGCATATTTTTCCCGGAACCACGTTTACTGTCTGAACACCGATACACTAAAACTCTCTTACCACGAGAAAGGCAATGATAAAAAAGAAACTTAAGAAGGAAATACGGGATGGAGCCATTATATTTTAATTTCCATGACAACTTGTCGTTTCCTCATGGATTTTTGGGGTCTGCGCAAGCGTAGCCAAGTATTTGCCAATTAACATATACCACACTATCTATTAAGGAGACAAAGACTCGGGAGTCTGAAAATGCTTTACTGCAAGAAAGTGTCTTAAATACGGGAAAGCGCTTTAAGCTGCGCAACGTCAAATCCGACGTAGCGCTGCTGAGATTTATGCACAGAATAATTGAGATATGGGTTTGGCCTTAATTTCCCCTGATATAAAGGGGTTGCAGCGCACACAGATGGGGAAGGAGGGAAGCAGAAACAAAACGCCTATTTCTTCGCTTTGTGTCGTTTTTTTCCCGCGTCATGAGGGTCTAAAATGGAGGACATTCCGCTAAGTCATGCATGTCAAAAGTGAGCAGCAGTTAAAAATGACAATTTCACGTTGTTCAGTACGGCCACAAATTCTTAGATAAAAGGCTTACGTTTCATTGGTTTTTGTTGTGTACCTACCATATCGAACTGATTCAAGAGCTCCCTTTCAAACATTTATGCCTATTTTCAAGCGTGTATTAAACGTGTGAATAAGATACGATTTTATATATTTGCTGTCTCTCGGGTATCGGGAGTATAAACGGAAGTCCCTTATTTGCTGTCATGCTCCCCTGTTATCTGCTTTTATTTTCCTGGCGTATCCTGTATTGTATCCTTCATGTCCTATATATTTTCTCTAAGCCTCTATCTTGTCCAATGCCAAATGGCAGCACGATTCGACTGGTTGTAATGCCTACGGTCCTTGACTTCCATCCTTCTTTTTGTCCTAAGTACAATAAGCTACTAAACTAAGCGGAGCATTAGACAGATATGCATAACCTTTCAGACCTAAGTAATGGCGAAATGCAGTTTTCTGTGTCTCTCACCAATTCTCTCTTTGCATTCGAAAATGAATGCAAAAGTACTGTTCTACGATAAATTTAGGTGTGTGTCTAAGAACTTCAGGTGCTTTTATTGATCCAGAGACCCTCCACAAAGCTCCTCTTATAGCGTGTTTATTGCTTTTAGACGCTAAGTTTAATAATTTGATTTATTCTTCAATCGCTTAGTTCCGGTGTTTGCCATTGTGACACAAGCTCATTTTGAGATGCGTCCTTCTCGCATGTTTGTAGACGGCTGACAGGTATGGCATCGACGTCGTCGACATCCACTACCACCTGCGTATGTTCCTCGAATATCGTGCCGAAGACGGCATTCACTGGCTTCCGAAGGCTGTGCGGCTCTGCACCAATCTCGTCCTCACTCACATTGCCATATCGTGGGGTTTCAAAGGGCCATCTTGGTAAGTCACTTTAGAAAGTTGCAGTTTCACCAAACCGAGAATGCAAAGCAGGGACATAAGCTAATGCTATAATATGAATGCACAATAAGTATTCACTGTCTTTGCGCAGTATCCCTTGGAGTGAATATTTGTTAATACGTGGTTAGCGTTCCGTAAAATCTTTGTTCTGTGATAAATGTAGTCGACTTCATCTGGTTGGTTCGCTGAAATGGCGCTTTCTGTTGGTTGAGAATTGGAAAGAGAGGATTTTGACAGTGTAGCTAGGAGCCCAACCAGAAGTGCTCTGAAGCGTTCTTCTTTTTGTTTTTGCTAGTGTTCGGCGAGGGTTACGTGATTTATGGAGACAAGAAATGTGGGGCGCGTGTGTGGTGTTACAACTTAAACAAACGAAAATTAAACTGAACCAACATCTTTGTCTCAGATGTGCCGTCCCATGAAATGGTCACGAAGCTTTCTGGCTTCCTTGGCGAAATGAAAATGGCAGCTATTCTCTATTCGCAGCAAAGAAGGTACATATTCTAAGCGTAGAGGAAGTATGAACTATGCCTCCTTTACAAATATTTCAGGGTTTTTCAAAAACATTTCAAGAACTGCTCAGGAAGTTTTAGCTCTCTTCTAAAAGAAATTATAGGTGTCAAAGATCGACATATTTAGAGAATACAGGGAGGTAGGTCTGATGGATGGGCACTGTCAAGACATTGGCAAGAACAGCCTTTCAAAAAAAATTTTAAAAGTGCTTTTAGGCATTGTACAGTCGTTATGAGCTTTGTTTACTTTTGTATAGTACAAGCTGTGCATTCGATCAAGTTTTACTCATAGTGGGCATGTAATTTTTTCTCTAGCATGTATTAGCTCTTTTTCTTCCTGTTGTCAGTTATTTCATTAGACGCGTGATTGGTTCCAGTCTCTTTTGTAAACTAACTGAGGCTCTTGATCTGCGTTTGATAAAAATAAAAAGCAGTTGATGTGTAATGTGTAATTAATGTTGAAAAAAAATCACAGCATATCCACGGAGTGAATGATGATGAGTGGGCGAAGCTGCGGAGGTTCATCGGTAAACCGTGAATCTTCCGTGAATTCTGCCCAGTACATCATCACCGACGTGAGATCGGGCGCGTTTATACTAAAGGTTCGATGAGAGTTATGACGACTTGCAGCTCACTTTAATTTTACATGTACGCTGTGAATTTTCATTGTTTAATCACGCACAGGAGAAATCGCACACACGCACTACCTTGGAGGTCAAAATCCAGTGCCTATATATACGGGGTGGTCAGTGAACGGTTGTGCAGCGCGAGCGGTCGGTTTTGGGTCATTCCACGCCAAACGCCCCAGACATTGCGCTCGACCCTCTCCAATTGTATTGTAAAAAATTGTGGACGTTCATATCAGTGCACTATTTACCCTCGGAAAGTATTTTTTGGAAAAAAAAATTTCTTGTCTGTTACAGTGATTTGAATTTTGCCATAATGGGGGAAACATAGGTTGCGAAAAGATACTATAAAGTACAATACTTTACAGAACGCCTTAAATATATGCTGTTTACTTGAAAAGGAAGGGCGATATCTTATTATCACCCATTGACGACCACTAGTTTGTCTCACGATGTGCTTTGTGGTGAAGCAATGCTGCAATTCTGCGTCCATTTTGATTATTTTTTAAAAATTCAACGAATATTACAGACAAAATAGGACTATATCACATGGCTGGATAGTTGGCAGTAAGCGTGTCAAAAAAGTATTGAAGTCGATGACCGAGTAGTTTCGAAGTGGAAGGGGCGCTAACATAGAAAAATGTGTGAAATGCTCCACGTTCAGGCACATGTAGAGTGGTGATGCAGTCCAAGTAAAAATGCACGCTTGGTCTCGTTGGGAAGAGTAAACAAAGGAGATTTATTTGTGAAAGTTTCATCGGAGTGTTTTTTGTTTTTGGAGAGAAACAAAAATTTATGTTGAGCGTTCGCGGCGTGCCTGGGCGCGGGCCCGTAAGTCCGCTTCGCTGCGCCGCCACTGTTCCTTGGGGCAACGGAAGTATGCAGCGCCCACGCGGGTGGCACACATGTAGCAATATAGTCCTATTTTGTCTGTAATATTCGTAGAATTTTAAAAAATAATCAAAATGGGCGCAAAATTGCAGCATTGCTTCACCACAAAGCACAAAGCACATAGTGAGAAAGACAAAGTAGTGGTCGTCAATGGCTGACAATAAGATAGTGCCATACCTTTTCAAGTAAACAGAAGATATTTAAGGCGTTCCGTAAAGTATTGTATTTTTTAGAGTATTTTTTCGCAACGTATGTTTCACCCACTACGGCAAAATTCAAATCACTGTAACAGACAACAAAAATTTTTTTTCCAAAAAATACTTTCCGAGGGGAAATAGTGCACTGATATGAACGTCCACAATTTTTTACAGTACAATTGGAGAGGGTCGAGCGCAATGTCTGGGACGTTTGGTGTGGAATGACCCTTTTTTCAATCAAGACGCTGCCGCGGCGCTGCCTCGCGACGCTGCCTGCGTCGGCGCCGCTGCGCCGCGAGGCAAGATAGGGGGGGGGGGGGGGGGGGAGGAGAAAGAGGGGGAAGCGTAGGAGAGGAGAGGGCGATACATATTGCGTACTGTCGCAGCGCATTGTCTTTAGGGAGCCTTCATGTGTGCACGCCCCCTCCGTTTTTAAGACTCGTTACACACTACTACGACGGGGACGAACGGGTGCCGCTATAAGGAGCTTCGCCCCTAAATGTGTGGGTTGATTGCATAATATACAGGGTGTTATTTAGACAAGACAGGTTTGTTATAAAAATTCTATGACAGTCACGCTCCAATCGTTTTCGCGAACGTACTTTATGTCGAGACGGAAATACTTTGCCGAAACTAAAATGACATTGACGAGAATAATTAGCAAAAACTTTCTATTATTGAATTGAGGGCAGTTGTTTATATTAGAAAGTTGTAGTGCGTGCCAATATATGACATACCCATTCTTTAGAAATCACGAACGTTGCACATAATTCAAGGTATTCATAATCGAATTTTAAGAGTGAAGCGAAAACTGATCGCGCCCGGCGCGCAGAAAACGCGGCCTGTCTGTTACGTCAGACCGGAACTACTAGCGACAAGGAAGTGACGAAATAATTCCAAAGTCATACGTGCGTCAAGAACCTCTAAAATATCTACAATAAAATTTGTAGAAACTGGTAGCTCTTTCAGGTGTTTCGAAGCCGAAACAAGTGTAATTTAACAAAAAAAAAGCAAAAATAATCGTCTCACGGACGGCATTATGGTGTTGTAACTGCAAACACTGTTGCGGAACGTCGGCCTTCTATCCGTAGCGCCGCCAGAAAGACGGATCCATGAGACTGCAACGAAATGCCTTTAATGGCGACAATCGAACACAAAAAAGTACATGATGATAGTGGTTCACGGTCTTCTTGGCACTAGCTGCAGAGACAGCAGCCCACTATCAATTCCTCTTCTTCGTCGTCTGCTGATCTCCGACATCCTCTGGGGCCTCAAATGTGGCGACATCTAGCTCTAGACTATGTAGCTTCTGCCCTGGCCTCTTGACTACTTTGCCTCCCTGTAATCACACTAAACAGGCGCGTACCACTCCGTCGTTTCCTGGCTACACTTCTTGAACCCGGGCTAGTGGCCAGAATAACTTGGTCGTGTTAAAAATGTCCACAATCACGATGTCGCCGACCTTTAAGTTTCTTGAGTGATGCGCGGGTGAGCGATGAGCAGATGGTAGTTGCAGCAAATATTCATGTTTCCATCGCTTCCAAAAGTCTTCCATCATTTTTTGTCGATGTTGAAAACGACGCTGGTAGTCTTTGGCCCCGTGACTTGTTACTTGTTTTGACAATGTCTTTCCTTCTGGTAACGTCGTCAGTTGCTGGCGTGAGGGCTGCAGGTTCGCTGGCCTGATCACGACAATACGTTAGTGGCCGTGAATTGAGCACCGCTTCAACCTCAGTCAAGACAGCTTCGGCCTAAAAATTTTCGGAGTGCCGTCTTCACAGTCCCGACCAATCGTTCCCACCAGCCTCCCCACCATGGGGCCGCTTCGACTATGAACTTCTACTGTATCCTTTGGTTTGCAATATAATCCTGGAAGTCGTCTTTTCGAATAACCTTCCATATTTTTTGTAGCTCCCGAGACGTCCTCTTGAAGGTAAGCGCATTGTCGGAGTAAATGGTACTTGGCAGTCCCCTTCTTGCACTAAAACGCCGGAATGCCAACATGAAAGCAGGTGACGACATATCCGAGACCAGTTCCAAGTGCAAGGCTCTTGTCACTGCACACGTGAAAAGAACGATGTAAATTTTGGAATCGGAGTTCTCGGATGACTTCGCATGCAATGTTCCGGCGAAATCAATTCCTGTAGTGTCGAACTGTTTCGTCTTTTCGAGGCGGCAAGCTGGAAGCGGCGGGTACGGCGGCACGGTGGGTCTCGTGCGAAGACGCACGCATATCAGGCACCGGTTGATTGCTTTTTTTTGCCGCTTGTCGCGCTCTCGGGATCCATAAGCGTTCGCGTACATTGTGTACTGTCGCCGTAACTCCTCCGTGCATGACTCGCCGATCGGCATTGGCAAATACCAGCTCGGTGAAACGGTGTCGAGTTGGAAGCAGGAATGGATGCTTCACGTCTCAGCTGTCTCTGAGATTTTCTAGCCCTCCCCCGACGCGTAGAAGCCCGATTTCGTCGATAAATGGGTGTAGTTGTGCTACCCATGAGTTACTGGGTGAACCTTGTTTTTCTTCTAGCCACCTCCGCTCGTCGGGAAACGATTCAGATAGAACTTGGCGGATCCAGTATCTCTCGGCTGCCAAGATTTCTTCAGCAGATATGGCTCCATCTTCCTTAGTGTTGAACCTAACCTTGGACACAAAACGCTGCACCCATGCTGCGATCCGAAGGAGCTTGTGCAGTGAGCTGAACTTCGTGGCATCCAGCAGTGGGGCTAAATGCACTGCGCTGCCTACTGAGTACAGCGTCGTTGGCTTCGTCACTGTTATGCATAGCATGTCGTTTATCTGAGGCGGTGACTGCTTCACAGCTGGCCATTTTGCTGAGTCTTTACTGAGCCAAGCTGGCCCTTGCCACCAGACTACGTCGGTAGCCAGTGCGTCTAAAGATACACCTCGGGTCATCATATCCGCAGGAGTTGTTTCTCCTGGACAATGGCTCCAGGTGCATTCAGACGTATTATTCACAATTTCCTTGGCTCGGTTCTTGACAAATACGTCTAAAGTCGAAGTCTCTCGCTGTAACCAGCCAAGCACTATGGTTGAGTCAGTCCAAAGAAAACATTGCGCTCTTGGCATGAGATCGCCACATGTTTTCACTATATATTTTAACAGTCTGTTTCCTGTTAACGCACCCATTAGCTCTAGTCTTGGCAATGATACAGCTTTCAATGGGGCTATCCTTGACTTGGCTGTAACCAGAGTGCTCGTCACATTCCCATTCACATCTAAGCGAAAACATGCACAAGCTCCATAAGCTTTTGTGCTTGCGTCGACGAATACGTGCAGCCGATTGCCACGTGGTGCCGCAACTCCACTCCTGAGGTTCCGGGGAACGTTGACTTCCGGTAGATGAATAAGCTGGTTTCTCCAGTCGTGCCATTTTGCCCTAATGTGATCGGGAAGATTATCATCCCAGTCGACTTTTGAAATCCATAACTGCTGAAACAGCATCTTCCCTCGTACCACGTATGGTGCAAAAAAGCCTAATGGGTCGTAGATCCTTGACACGGTTTGGAGTACAAAACGCTTAGTGTCCTTTACCTTCTCCAAGAAAGTAAGGATGTTCTCCGGGTTGTAGATAAAGGTGTCTGTTTCTTTGGACCAACCAATTCCTAGAACTTTTGCTTGATGTCCAGCGCTATCCTGGGTAAGCGCATCGTTGTTGTCGAACAGTTGTTCCAGTTCTCTGCAGCTTGAGCTTGAGCTCCATTTCTTTAAAGGTATGCCAGCACCATTAATCAGTTCTTTTGTGTACTTGTAAAGAGTTGCTGCTTCCTCTATGTCATTCGCTCTGAATAAGTGGTCATACAAGTAAAATGACTTCAGAAGTAGCTGTGCTACTGCCTTTTTTTCGGGATGGACTTGTCTCCAAGTGATGCTGATAGCAGCCGTAAGCATGAATGAGCTAGCTGTAGGTCCAAAGGGTACTCTGGTCATTCGCCAAATCTGTACTTTTTCTTCCTTGAAAGGGACATCAGGTCTTCTGTCAAGCCACATAAACCTGAACAGGTCACGGTCCTCTTTTCGTACCTTGACTTGCAAGAACGCCTTCTGAATGTCTACTGTCATTGGAACTAAATACCATCTGAAACGGAGGAGAACCTGTAGTAGGTCAGGGTTTAGGTTCGGTTCAGTTTCAAGGCAACTGTTGAGAGATTTCTCTCCTTTGGCGTGAGACGACGCATCAAAGACCACGCGGAGCTTGGTGGTGTGTGAGTCCTCTCGAATGACCTCCCTGTGTGGCATGTAGTACGCAGGGCCATCCATTGATGCGTTGTCAAGTACAACTTCAGCATGGCCGGAAACAATTTATTGACGAATCGCTGTATCGTATCTCTAGAGCAATCCTTCTGCTTTCGAGATACGTGTAACCACATTTCGTAGTCGGGTAAGCGCGACGCTGTAGTTGTCTTGTAGCAGCTCAATATCGGGGTGTTTACGTGGCACGGCTACTTGGTACCTTTTTCCGATCTTTGTCAGCTTACTCTCGAAAACAGATAATGTGTCTGCGTACCCGTGAGTTGCTTCTGTTGGTGCTATTACCATGGCATCCAACGTCCAAAAGGACTCCGGTATGTTTTCCCCCAATCCTTTACTTTCTTCAGCTTGCACTCGCAGTACGCAGATCATCACCTCGGTTGTTCCGCTTATGAAACTCGTATTTGTGACAGGACCTTGGAGCGTCCATCCGAGAGTGGTCTTGACCGTTACCAATCCTTCTACTTCCGTGCTTCGTATGATGTCGCCGCTCACGATCTTCTGCAGTTGATCAGGTCCTATGAGCAGGCTAATGCCCTTTTCGCCACACTCTCTAGGCACAGTTTGCTCGTATGCCAACCGATAATTTTGCTCTCGCAAATTGGCTGCGAAGGAGCATTCCACAGCCGTGGCAGGGATGTCGTGGCAAATTACTGGCATGGCGATGGCTTCGATGACGTGCACGTTGTAATCAAACTGGCTACGTAGGTGAACCACGACGACATTGCACTTTCTCACACGAGAAGGAGCGTATGATGCAAACGTGTTCACCGCAAGGCAAGTCTCTCTAAGGATTTTTAGTCCCAATCCGTGTCACCAGGTTTTCCTTAATGAACGTGCGTTGACTGCCTCCGTCGATGCTGCTTCTGACATAAGACGTCTCGCTGAAACCGACAATACAACAACGGAAGGTCTGTAAGTTGACGGCTTCGTCAAGTTGACGGCTTCGTCAAGCTTGTAACGACATTCGACCGTGTGACTCTTCTTTTATTGCCTTAGTAGCATCAGAGACCACGTTGGTGACTTTTCGCCTCTTGTCGCACGATAAACTGGGTCGCACATCGTTGTAGCATGCCTGCCTTTGCATGTAACGCACGCCAACCTCCGCCGGCACTCGTTTGCGCTGTGGCCCTTCATAGTACATCGCTAGAACCGCATAAATTTAGCCAGCCGGTTCTTTTTCTCTGAGATGGTCAAGGTGGCGCTGCATGCCTCGGTTTCAAGCCTCTCAGACTTGCAAAAGAAACATTCGTTGCGTACTTGCTTCCATTCTTCGGATGCATGTAGGACCGATGACCACGGCACATTCTTTCTGTTGTTCCCGCTGCCTTTGATAGAGGACGTCGATGGATCACATTGCTCTCTCGTTTCGAGCTCTATCTGTGTATACCGCAAGAGCTGCTCAATGTTTTCGCAAGACGTTGTGGTTGCCTCTCCTGAAGTAGCGCGTTCCGTGCCTTGTGCTTCATCCTGGAGACGTCTATGGCGTTGGAACGCCACGACGATTTCTTGTGGTAAAGAGTGAAGCATAACGTCGTACAGCATCGCCGAAAAACTGCTAGTTGGGACGTCTAGGACGTTGAGGCAGCGGACATTCAGCTGGACTACGTCGTAAAGCCTGCGCAACTCCCTCGTATTCGATGGAGAGGTCACGGGCTGCAGTTCACGACGCGCTCTGAAGTGCTGCTGTACGATCCGGCTCTTGTCCCCGAACCTCTGCTTCAGCAGCTGGATAGCACTTTCATAACACGCTTCTGTGGTTGGTAGTCCGGCAATTGCAGCTACTGCTTCACGTACCAAATAGCTGTGTAGGTAATGAAATTTGATCGTGGCACGTAAGTAATGCTGTACATGACATGCGTGTCATTATTTTCATGTTAACTCGTGTTTTTATGTTCCTCACACAGTCGCGTCGCGCAATACCAATTTCGGGGTAGATCAAGCTAGCGAAACGGCCGCCAGCGCACCATGAGCGCGACACGTAAGTCATGCTGTACATGACATGCTTGTCATGATTTTCATGTTAAGCCGTGCTATTTATGTTCATTACACAGTCACGTCACAAGATACCAATTTTGGTGTATATAAATCTAGCGAAACGGCCGCCAGCGCCCCATGAGCGTGGCACGTAAGTCATGCTGTACATGACATGCGTGTCATGATTTTCATGTTAACTCGTGTTATTTATGGTCGTTACACAGTCACGTCGCAAGATACCAATTTTGGTGTATATAAAGCTAGCGAAACGGCCGCCAGCGCACCATGAGCGTGGCACGTAAGTCATGCTGTACATGACATGCGTGTCATGATTTTCATGTTAACTCGTGTTATTTATGTTCGTCACACGGTCACGTCGCAAGATACCAATTTTGGTGTATATCAAACTAGCGAAACGGCCGCCAGCGCACCATGAGCGTAGCATATAAATCATGCTGTACATGACATGCGTGTCATGATTTTCATGTTTTGACTTGTCATTTATGTTCGTCATACAGTCATGTTACGCCATACCAATTTTGGGGCATATTCGATGAACCAAGCGACCAGGAGAGCACAAAGTCGTAGGCGGCTAGATAGATAGATAGATAGATAGATAGATAGATAGATAGATAGATAGATAGATAGATAGATAGATAGATAGATAGATAGATAGATAGATAGATAGATAGATAGATAGATACGCTCAAAGTCGCAGAAGTTCGCTAAGAAATGCTTCGCATTTAAAAGTACATGATGGTAGTGGTGCACGGTCTTCTTGGCGCTAGCTGCAGAGACAGCAGCCCACTATCAATTCCTCTTCTTCGTCGTCTGCTGATCTCCGGCAAACACAGCTTTGGTGAAATTACATAACTAACCTACATTCTCACCTTTTCACGGATAAGCAAAAAACTTGCAATACGACGTAGAGAAGTACAGTAGCGCTCAATATGGCTTGCAACACGGGAGCGTGTGGCTTCACGAATTTAAAAACTTCTCTTTCTTTCCACTAGCCCTCATTTCTACAACTAAGCGCTGTTCTCTCTCTAGGGGACGTTCCCAAATGAGAAAATAATATTAAGTTACACATATTAAACGAGTTGAAGCCGTGCGCGCTTATTAAACTCGTGAGGCCACGCACTCCCATGTTGCAAGTCATATTGAGTGCGACTGTACATTCCAAGAGCTTTGTTTATGAAAAGTATGATACATGCTGGACGCAATTCTAAATGCACTGACATTCAAACGTGAGGACTGAACAAGCTAATGCAGGTGCAAGCTAGCTGTCGCTGATATATTCATTAAAATTATTATGAGGCAGAGAATGAAGTTTCCAACTATCTTCAGAGGTTGCGGCTCTTTGCAAAGGCATGTGCTTCAGTTCTTTGCCCTCATCTCTGTTGCACATGCTGCTCATTTCTTTGCAGTCACAGCTTCTTGGTGGGCAGCGAGAAGGAAATCATTCGCGATGGAAAGCGCGGTTTCCATTGCATACCAGACGAGGATAGTGCAAGCGAACAGAATCATTCTGCGGACCTGCTATTCAACGCAGCCCTTGGATGTGAGGAAGTAGTCGTGAAAGAGGTGAGTTTCAAGCGCACGAATGAGAGTCTTATGGCGTGAGTCATTTTACTCTCACGTGGCAGTGTTCACTCAGTGACCACAAATAATGCTGGGTACTTCAGTTTCATGGTGGAACGTGGCGCACAAAAAAAAAGACACAAAGTAAGTGACGACTGGACGATGCGCTTACTTCCAACAGAATATGAGATTCTGTTGGAAGTAAGCGCGTCGTCCAGTCGTCGCTTACTTTGTCCGCGTCTATTTTTGTGCGCCACAAGTTTCACCATGTATCACCACCAACAAGCCCATTCTTACGTCCTTTCAAGTTATACTTCAGTTAACTTCAGCCAAATCATAATTAGTACTCAAATTCACATAAGTATGGTTAGTAAATATATTATCTGGAGGGAAATAATGCTTAGTACGTAGTTTTGTCTGATTTTCATGCTTCTTGAGTTAGACGTTCCTGAAATGTAGTTCGCTGTACAGGGCGTTTCGAGAAGTGTGTCAGAAAATCATCCAAAATAAGGGAAATGGAATATCTGCTCGCTGTCTTCGCAATAACTTTTTCTGTGGCGGGAGACATCCTAAGATAACTAGACACGGCAATTACGGCAGTACTTAAAAAATAGCAAATCAACTTTTTAATTAGCGGAGACAGACGGCCGGTCATATGGGAGAGTGACTGTCCTTCCTGCGAAGAGGCCATTGTCGCTTTGAGATTTTGAGAAATTGGCCTCTGGAAATTATTGCGGAGCAATGACATTCAACCAACATCATCGGCGAAACCGAAGCTCCGATGAGCGCAACTAGCAGACGACCTGGATGACGTCTCTGTTCACGACGGCGATTACAGTGGTTGAATATACGAACAGCGCAACGGACAAGGACAGAGGAAGGTAATAACACACAGCGCTGTGTCCTTGTCCGTTGCTCTGTTGGTATATTCAATTATGACCTACCAACTTGCCCAAGTTTCCACGCTTCAAAGATTACAGTGGTGTTAGTTCTTTTGCATTTGTTAACGTACGTGCGCCATGCGTACTCTAATCGCAAACTAAACCCCTACAACTACAAAGCGAAGTCGATCCATGACTGGTACAACGACGCTCGCTCATTCTGGACGCTTCGGAAAAGTATGACAGTCGCTCTCTTCCGAGTGTCGGTTTCGGTTTCGGCGGCGAAATTGGCCAGATTTCATTTTTCTCTAATGATTGCCAGCGGCTGCTTTTGCGAAATTTGAAAGGGAACAGGCTCCTCGCAGGAAGGGCTGCAATTTTCTCATTTGACCCGATCGCCGGGCTCAACTAATTAAAATGTTAACTTAATTTCTTTGTTTACTGTCGTAATTGATGCCTCTACTCAACTTAAGATGCCTGCTGCCGCAGAAAAAGTCGGGACCAGAGCCGGGACCAGAGAACACGTCCGAATTATCCGATTTTCTGAATTAACGGGCGTCGAATTAATTAACTTTTACGTAACTAACACAATATTTTTGGTGACACGTAATCACATCTATTTAATAGTTTTCTCACGCTTCTCTGTTCACGCGCTGGTGTACAGTTGCTCTCTAGGTAGTGTATTATTTTTAGACAGTACAGATTTTTTATAAAGATACTGTGACAGTCAGGCTCCTGTCGTCTTCACAAACGACCTCTACGCCGAGGCGGAAAAACTTCGCGCGCCTAAAAACAGACTGAAACGAGTGGTTAACAAAAACTCGTTATTTACTTTAATTTTTACTTCCGGGCAGTTTTTATATGGAAAAGTTGGATGATGTGACAATTTATGGTATACACATTCTTTAAAAATCCGCCAAAACACACGCAATAATCAATGGTAGTGACGTACTACCTTGTCTCTTGTAGTCCTACTTATAACTAGTTATATTTTGTCTGTGCACACTTATAATTTATTGTCACGCTCTACAGGTATTTGCACCTTTGTACTTGCGATTGATCAAAGCTTCTTGAAAAATTCCGGCAGATCCCACGCGCTGTGGGAATCGATGCAATGCGAAGCAGCCAGCAGAGACCTGCGTACATCGCCTTCTTTCTATTTGAGGGAAAATGAAGGCAGTCATGTCATCACATCTAGTTGACTATATATCTTATGTTTGTCATGCATGCATGCATGCATGTAAATCGTTTATATAATGAAGCGTATATCTGGTATATACAATGCATGACCTGTCATTTATATTTGTCACGTACTCATGTCATGCCATACCAATTTTGGTGTATATCAAAACGGCCGGAAGTGCACCAAGACAGTGTCATGTAAATTATGCCGTACACGACATGCATGTCATGATTGCCGTGTTACCACCTGTAATTTATGTTCGTCGTACAGTCACGTCACGCAATACCAATTTTGGTGTATATTAAGCTAGCGAAACCGCCGCGAGCGCACCATGAGCATGGCATGTAAATCGTGCCCTACACAACATGCATGTCATGATTCTCATGTTACCACCTGTCATTTGTGTTCGTCATACACTCACGTCACCAAATACCAATTTTGGTGTATACCAAGCTAGCTAACCGGCCGCGAGAGCGCCATGAGCGTGGCATGTAAATCATACCGTACATGAAATGCATGTCATGATTGTCATGTTACCACCTGTCATTTGTGTTCGTCATATAGTCACGGCACGCAATACCAATTTGGATGTATATCAAGCTATAGCGAAACGGCCGCGAGCGCGCCATGATCATGGCATGTAAATCATGCTGTGCATGACATGCATGTCATGATTTTCATGTTACCACTTGGGATATACGCCATGCAATAGGAAATTTGTACATGAGCGGGGAATGTATGTCATGGCGTACATGACATGCATGTCATGATTTTCATGGTACCACCTGTCATTGATATTCGCCACACAGAAGTAGCTCGTCGTATCAATTTTGGTATATATCCATCTAATTAAACGGCCGCGAGCGCCCCAAGATCATGTCATGTAAATCATGCTGTACATGACATGCGTGTCATTGTTTTCACGATAGGACCTGTCACTTATGTTTGTCATACGCTCTCGTCACGCCATATGAATTTCGGTATATATCAAGCTAACGAAACGGCCGCAAGTGCACAAACACCGTGGCATGTAAATCATGCCGTTCAGACTGGTGGCGTGCCATCTGGTTGGAAGCATTCTATTGTCCCGATTCTAAAACCAGGAAAGTCTCCAAATAACCTGCAAGCTTTGCGCCCAGTTTCGCTGACTACAAATGTCTGCAAGCTCGGTGAAAAGATGCTGGCCACACGTGTTTCCCGGTGGCTTGAATGGATCACAAGTGCCATCCGGCTCAAATAGGATTCCGTTCACACTTTGGAACTGAAGATAGACTTCCTATCTTGTCGGACCACATTTTACAGGTTTCACCACACAGCCACGCTGTACGC
This sequence comes from Rhipicephalus sanguineus, assembly GCF_013339695.2. Classification (NCBI taxonomy): domain Eukaryota; kingdom Metazoa; phylum Arthropoda; class Arachnida; order Ixodida; family Ixodidae; genus Rhipicephalus; species Rhipicephalus sanguineus. Next base: position 146,350,949 of record NC_051185.1, read on the forward strand.
ATGGTTGTACCAAACAATATAACGAAAGCTTATGATAATATAGACCATAAAGCCATAATTGCCAGTCTCATCGAGCTGGGACTTCCGCCACGGGTCGTAAGATTTATCTACTAATTTCTTCATAATCGCACCTTTGCGATAAGCAAGAAGCTTGCTTCTCGTCGATCAGAGGCGTCCCGCAAGGTTCGGTTTTGGCTCCTCTTCTGTTCAACGTTGCTCTATTACTTCCGGCTTGGCAACTATACCGAATTCCCGAAGTGAAGTTTATAATATATGCTGATGATGGTGACTTTGTGGTCTTTGCATAATATGTCTCTAGACAAGCTCAACAGCTCAGGAAGCCCTTGATGTGCTGCAAAACTACGCTCGGGACGCCGGTTTGGACATTTCCGCCTAAACTCCAAGCTATGTTGTGATGGAGAACAAGCCAAGACGCACAAAGATCTCGCAGTGCCCTTTTACATTTACACTTGGTGCAGTCACAAACCCGGAGGCTTCGGAGGTTCGCATACTGGGTCTTGATATTCACCGGTCCGGTAGGGGCGCGCAATGGCTCCGCAAAATCAGAGTTCTACGAAAATGCTTCACCTTATTTGTCGTATTGCATCAAAAGCAGCTGGAGCTCGTACTCGACAAAAGAAAAAAAAACTTTTTTTTAAGTCGGCCTATAGCCCTGTCTACTTCGATGAAACCGATCTTACCATATATATATATATATATATATATATATATATATATATATATATATATATATATATATATATATATATATATATATATATATATATTATAAAGAACACATTCAAAGCCCGGCCCTCTGGCCCTCACGACAGAGTGATCCTATTTTTCCCATTATTTAATTTTTGTTCTTTATACTCTTCTGCCACCAATAGTCTGTCCGTCTCTTACTTATTAAGGCGAAAACCTTAAATGCCTCATCAAACGCGAAAACTGACCAGCGTCCGGCGTCCCCTGTCGGCGTCAACAAGAGCGATAAGAAAAGTCATCACGTGATGACGTCGCCTTATGACGTAATCATGAGATCACAGATCGCCAAAACTTGTGACGTCACAGTCTTCACGCGGCGTGACGTCACATGATGACGCCATCACATCTACCTTGGCTTTGTCAAAGATGGGTCCATCACGGAGGCAGTGTAAAACCAGGCGAGGTGGCTCCGATCCTGGAGGCAGTGCAAAACCACATTAGGCGCAGAAAGCTTTCGGAGGGTGGCGGCGCAGGAACAATGCATCGACTCAGAACAAAAAGATTCCATTTCAATTATTAAAACTTGCCGCAATTCCATTCCTTTCAATTACTCGGAATGAAAAAACTTAGCCCATTCGCACTCCGGGTATGGCCGGGCAGTTCAATTCCATCAATGTAATTCCTTCACGTAAGAAAGGCATCTTGATAGTTTTATTGAGTTAAGAATGAACGCCCGATAAAGCTGATGTCATTAGATGCATTAAGAACTGCAAGAGTACGCAAAACAGGTTACCAAGGTCGAGGGATGGAAGCTTGGTCACATATCTCGTGCAGTACAACCACCCTACTAATTCCCATAGGGGCAGTTCTCCCGCTACCTATAGTATTTGCATGGTCAGCATGTTTGAACGAATGGTGGTGTTTTAATATTGTTTATGCTTAAATGTGGCAATGCTAAAATGACGACGTAGCCTATTTTTATGCTGACAAAAGTAGTATTCAAGAAGACTAAGCAGTTTTGCCACGCGTCTGGAGCGGTTGTGAATATGGAGAAAAATAAGATTTGGTTAATGAGGAATAAGACCCTCTAGATCCATGGTATTAGTTGGAACAGTGCACCGCTCGGGCACCTTGTGCCTTTGCATTGAATACGGAACACTGGGCCGCACTGCTCGTCAGCACTCACACTCGTCCTGCGCTCCTCGCAGCATAGAAGCACTAGCGTGGCACTGTGGTGGAAGACCCGACTGCCACGCAAAGGGCGCGGGTTGAAATGCCATCCTATCCTAGAAATTTGTTTCTCATTTATTTTTTTTATATCACGCGATAGCGGTCACGGGCACCGGTGGCGGTGGACAACTATGGCGCCAAAATCAGCCGTTGTGATCTCATAACAGCTTTCGCTGTAACAAACTTCAGCGCCGACAATGCCCTCTCTACGCTGGCCTGCGTCACAGGCGCGCAAAAATCCACTTGCGTTAATATAAACATCTCTGGTTGCCACTGTTTTCGTTTTTCGCACAATTTCAACATATCTTTGCTTTGGAATTCCTGCCTGAGGTACGCGCTAATACCGTACCCTGAGCTCACATTGCACGAGCTCAGTTGCTCCGGATTGCGAAGTTTTCTCGTGAACCGAAAAACGAGTGAAAAAATTTCGTTTTCACTCCGGAACGAAATAATAGATGAAGTTTCGGTTACGTTTTCGTTCCAGTCCAAAATATCGTTTTTTTCGTTTTTCGTTTTCGGTTTTCGTTCCGTTCCGACACCCTGCACAGAAGGCCTCCATTATTTTCCAGCGCTTCTGTTCTTGCCAAAAAGTCAGCTGCTCTGGCCCGGGAAATAATGAAAGCTCTCTGGATAAAAACGAAAGAGGAATTGTGTATAAGTGACCCTTGTGTGGTTTTGCGCACGTATGAGTTCGAATTTTGCACTTCTCTGCTGAATTTTCATTGTATTTCTTGACACTGTATCGACACCGCCCGATCACTGGGATAATTGAATACCATCAATCCACATTTTGTTCCTCTACTACTTATTGCTTCCCATTCAATGTAAACTGTATTTTCTCGGTATATCTCCCTCAAAAGCTGTATACAGTCGTCGCCTGCGCTCACTTCTTTCAATATATCCCACAAAATTTATTTCCTGATTAAAGTTGTCACATGCCTCAGTGACGTCTAGAAAATCCACGTACAAGGGCATGTTTTCTATTTTAGATATTTCTATACACTGAGTAAGAACAAACAGGTTATCGTCTAACCGTCTGCCGATTCGAAATCCACCCTGAAGTACTCCCAAGACATCGCTATGTTCTGCCCACATTTCTATTTTGATTTTTACTGCCTGCATCGCAAACCTGTATAGTACCGATGTAATGGTTAGCGGTCTATACGAGCGAATGTCATCCTTTTCTCCATTGCCTTTATAGATTAAGTTCATTCTACTTTTTCGCCAAGTGCCCTGCATTCGCCTGTCTTGTAAGCATTTCTCTACGGCTTTCAACAGTGCTTCCGTAGTGTTATGTCCTAGTTCGTTAATGAGGCTTACGGGGAGACCATCTAAATCCGGGACAGTGCGCTTTGGAATTTTTCCTTCAGCCTTCTTCGAGGAGAAATTCTCAAGTACTAGCTCATCGGTTGCGCTCTCCTTCATACATTTACTCACCGGGGAAATCCCCTGGAAGATCTTTTTAAATGAATCGGCTGTTATCTTTCAGATGTAACCTAGCGCTTCGTACCTTTCCAATTAATTTTCTCCATCTACTATATGTTGCTGCATTGTGATAGACTTCCTACCTAGTGCTTTTATGTGGCTCCAAGTTACCCTAGGCGCGGCCTTCTTTTTTCGTTAATCTCTGTCACGCAGCGTTCACTTTCACTCTTAATTTTTGCTACAACCAATATCTGTACAATGGATTTTTTTCTCTAAATATATTTCCCATATTTTGCTGACTTCGTCCTGCTGCCACTTCTCCTTTTTTGCCTGTCTGCTCCCGTGATGCTTCACGACGCTTCTCGATCGCTTCCCGGATTTCCTTTCCAGCATATAGTTCTCTTCTCTTTCCTTATTTCTTTCGTCATTACATGTAACAGCTCACTATACCCCCGGCCCTTGCCTGGTATTTTGACCACTTCTTCCTCGACTCTTGCGGCCATATTTGTTAATTATGGAAGACAGGGCGCGCAAGCACGGACACAAAAAAGAAGTCAAGAGATCGATAATAGTGGCATTTGTGGTGTCTTGACTTCTTTCTTGTGTCCGTGTTTGCACGCCCTGCCTTTTAGAACGAATACTTACCAACTGGCTGTGCTCTATGTTATTCTATATTTATTTTTTGTCATTTAAATACGAGCTGCTAGACTTTGATTTCATGCTCTTATTTCCAGTTTAATATCCTATTTGTAATGTTGTGCGTTTATGGTCACTACCAAAGCTGTTAATCCCTTCCTCGTCTATTCTAATTGCTCTGGGATAAATTCCTTCTGTCATGAGACAATAAGCAATGTTACATTGCCTGTTTCCGACTTCCCGCGCAGTCTGCCCATCACACTTAGGCTCGTGTTGACTCATCTCAAGACTGTTGCTCGCGGAGATCCAGCAATCGCGGGAAATCTCTTGGAATATCTTTTTAAACGAATCGGCTCTTAGCTTTTGGATGTAACCTAGCGCTTCGTACCTTTCCAATTGATTTTCTCCAATATGTTGATATACAATATGTTGTTGCATTGTGATAGACTTCCTACCAAGTGCTTTTTTGCTTCGAGCAATATCTGTACAATAGATTTCTTTCTCTAGATATATTTCCCATATTTTGTTTCCGACTTCCCGCGTAATCTGCCCATCACACTTAGGCCTGTGTTAACTCATCTCAAGACTATGTTGCTCGCAGAGGTCTAGCAATAACTTCCCATTGGTGTCTGAATATTCGTCAAGGTCATCTGTGTGGGCATTCATGTCCCATAGGAGGATGATTTCGGCCCCATTACAAAATTCCTTAATATCCGTGCTATGCAATCCATTATCTCCCAATTGTTTTCTCTGCAGTTATTCCCCGTCCACAAGTAGGCTACCCCTAGCCGTGTTTGCTTTTCACCTACTGTGCCCAAAACCCAGAGGTACTCTGAACTCGTCTGTTTCACTCTTATCCCATTTGGCTCCGCGGTGATTTAGCATTCCTACACCCCCACCTTTTCTTGCTGATATGGTCCTGTTGCACCCTTCCCAAACATAATTGTCAGTATGTGTTGGCTCTTGCAAGTCTCTAACGTGTGCTTTTGTAACCGTAAGAAACACCGACCAGTAACCCAATAAACACCGATCTCAATTTCCAACCATTCTGCCGTTTCTCTGCCACGCTGCATGTTTAACTTATTCAAAACGTTTCCTCTTTCTTTTTCTTTTACATTTTTTCTAGTTTTCGCAATACTACCTGTCAAAGTCCCCCCTGGTTGTTTCCTTTGTTACTAGCGCAGCAGTTTTTCTGGGGGGCTCGCGGGCCCAAAGGGCCCGCGATCCCCCCAGAAAAACTGCTGCACGTCCTTCCAGTCGCCAGCATGACCAAGGCTCCTATCGAATTGAATTTTGTCTCTTTGGAAACCACCTCACCTGTGCACCTCCCTCTTTATTTCCACTACCTCGAAACCTTTCTCTTGACTCATTCGCCATATCTCTTTGTTTGCGTCGACAACCACTCTTTGCAGCTCGCCGTGGCATACTGGTACATCTGGTACCGTGCATACTAAAATCTGTACCCGGGGGAGCAAAGACACGGCGCGCATGTCATCGACCCTTTTTGCCAAGGTCGTCGCTAGTCCTGACGATTCTGTGTTCAAGACGTCATTTAGCCCTGCCACAATCTCCACGAGGTTGCGTCCGTGAGCTTTAGCTGTTAGTTTTTCTCTCGCTTGTCTTATGACTGAAGCTAGCTTATGTTCTGGGAACGACCCTATCGAAACCCTTTTATCGCCTTTCACCCTCTTCTTGATTGCCTCTGAACATCGAAATAAGTTCGAGTCACCGGCAATAATGACGTGCTCAGACTTTCCTGCTGAAGTGACCTGCACCTCGCTACTGACTTGGTGACCATCGTGAGTCACGGCTGCGGCTTTCTCCCTCCCTCCCTGAAAACTAAGCTGGGCCTAATGATCACTGCACCTGCCTTCGCCACGTCCGTGGCCCGCGCCGTATCTGTCGCAGAAAGTGTGCAAGCACGGAGACCGCGTTTGAAGGCCACCTCGGTGATTCTTCCACCGTGGCTGCCGCATTTCCTGCGCGCTCAGTATCGGTATCGCCTGAATGGGCGCCTTGAATTTCTATGATGAATAATTAATAATTAAAAATTAATATTTATAGTACTGAATAATTAAAATCTCAATACCGAAATTTTGTTAATTACTCATATCGAAGTAACCTTCAGTGATGCAAAGTTTTTCCACCTCGGCGTAGAATTCGTTTGCGACGATGCACGGGGCGTGACTGTCGTCATGATTTTTATAAGAGGATCTGTATTGTTTAAAAAAAGAGCGCCCTGTATATACCTGTTCCTTTATTAATGAAGAATTCAGTCGTCAGACAGCGCTGTTTGTCCCTCTTCTTCCGTCTTTCCGGGTTGTTCCCCTTGCATGCAATATCTAAAGAAGTCTGACACTGCGGCGTCAGACACTGCGGTGTCTCTTTTAATGCGATAGCGTTAAAAACGCGCGTTTCGCAGAAATTCCGGCGTCGGCAGCGGCGTCGATGTCGGCGTCATTGGTTGTGAGCGAATAATCAGCGTTGTCCGTGAGCGAAAACTCGAGATCCACGCCGGTGCGCGAAATTGCTCCGAAAAGAAAAACACGATATGAATGATATGTAGTGCAAGGAGTATCACTAACGCATGTAATTTTGCGTGGCAGAAGCATAGAATCAGATCAGGCGTCAAAACATGTGAATTGCGCAAGGGGGCACACTGCAATAGTTATCATTGTCAACAACAGCTTGCTTTACGGACGCATAGTGGGCCCTTCGCTGATTCGCAAAAGAAAGAATTATGTCCTAGTGGGCACTTCGCGACTGTACTTGTAGTAGGAACTCTAGTATAATTCAATAGGGCCAATGTTGCGCGCAGCGGCGTTATTTTCCTTGCGGTACGATTTAGGTGTCCCCCGAGAAGCCAAGTTATGCTAGCGATTGAAAAGGCGATGCGAACAGGGTCGAATTATGCTATCGCGTTGTACTCTTGAAGAGGAAGCTTAAGCGTCCTGCAAGTTTTTTTCACGAGATGCTTCTCAGCCTCCAGGTTTCATCTGGCTGTAACAAAGCTTAACACATTTTTTTGTATAACGCATCAAACGCACATATGTGTAGGCTACAATACTGGAATTGTATTCACTACATGTGCAAAACGCGGAGGTTATCATTTCGATACTCTCTACGCTTTGAGGGTAGGCTGCGATATTCATGCTACAAGCATCTCGTGCTACAACACTTCTAACTTCGTGGTCGCTGCCTTCTGTGCAGGCCATCAACGATGCCGCAGAGGTCCCGCCATCGCAGCGACCAAAGGCACAAAGGGGCAATTGGAGAGGCAGACGGTATCGCAGGCCACGACGGAACAGGCAGCGATGCCCATGGTTGCCTGGACAAGAGCCATGCAGCAGCCAAAGCCAGCCTGGGCCTAACAGTCAGAACGACGACTTCTTCCATAATCGTCCAGACCAAAAACGAGACTTTTCATCACATAGAGGTCGCTACCGGGGGGTATTCTTCTGAGCACAGGTGATGGTCCAAGAATATGGTGGACATAGCTAGCCAAAGGGTGTAAATATTTCTCCATGGCAATAAATGAACGACTATGTCTAAACAGGCAGGTGCTCTTTGGTTCATCTGCCTCTTATTAAACGAATCTTTTATAAAGCGCAGATTTCAGTGGCGGCGTCGTACGCCAAAAACCCCAGGCGCCGGCGAGCGTACAGAAACGCGGCCGTCGAAGGTGCGCCGGTCACGTGTACCGGTATCAACATTCTGCGGACGAGGTCGTGGAATGCACCAACGAAATGATAGCGTTTGACGCAGTTGCAACGTACAAGAAGGCATTAGGGCGCCTAAGGTTTCTATAATTTCCACCAGTTTTTGTAGCATTCTTAGTCAACAAGATCACCTTGATTCCTGCATTCATGCCTGTAGTGACGGAGACATGAATAACCCCCGAATTTAACAACTGCGATATACAAATTTAAAAATTTTCCAGGATTTTTTTGTAAAGACCGCGTGGGAAGAAAAGGAGGTGCTGCCGTAATAGCCATAAGAAAGCATATCATGATGAAAGTTATACATACCAATAGTATTCTTCAAATTGTTTGGGTTGCATTCTATTTTCCAGCTGTAGCTCTGGTTACTGGAGCATGATAAAGGAAACCCGACTTTTTAGCAAATTTCTCTGAGGAACTGCAGAGCATTTTAGGCTCTGTCCAATCCGCATAAAAAAAGCGCCCCTGTAATTTTAGACGGTGATTTTACCTTTCCAGGTATAGAGCGGTCTACCTTGTCCTCACCTGGCACACGACACAAACGCGAATGTGCAGATTTTATCGACCTTTTAGAATATTTTCAGTTATCTGAAATGATTGAAACACCTACGCGTCGGAATGCGATTACTGACCTGTTTCTAACAACACATCCCGAATGTGGAACCGTGGAAGTGCTAGAGCATATGAGTGACCATCGTGGTACATAATGCACCTTTAATGCGCAAAGCGTGAAGAAACTGCGCCAATGAAAAAAGATTTATGATTATCCTAAAGCGGAGGCCGAAGGCTTCAACTTTGAGCTTTTTGTATTTTACTTGTCATTCTTGGACGCGTATGAAACTTGTTCTTTGCATGATAACTGGGTCCGTTTTGGTGACGAACTGTTAAGGCTAAGGGAGAGATATAATTTCATTTCATTTTTCATTTCATTTATTGACCCTAAGGACCCGAGAACGGGCATTACATAGGGGGGCAATACAATACTTAGTACAAAGAATAAAGGGAAACCTGCAGTGAAAGAAGTAACAAGTACGGAGAAAGGAAAATGCCATAACAAGCAAACATAATGCAAATACAATATAAAAAAGGCATACACAGTTCAGTAATTCAAAGTCGGGTAGAGTACAATAGTTGCGATCAATATATGGTACAATCTAGCAAAAAACATAGAATAAACGAAAATTTGGAATCAGACAATACATATAATACATGGAATAAAAATACATAGAATAAATGAAAATTTGGAATCAGACAATTCACCTAGCTTTGGAAGGACTGCTCGCTAAGGTAAGTTAGTAGGGCTGATTTGAAACTAGCTAATTCTTTAATGTTTGCAATGGTATGCGGTAGGGCGTGCCACGCGTTTATGAACAAAACCAAGGGAGAGTGTGAGTATTTTTAGTGCGAGCAAATAGTGGGCGTACCTTGTGATCGTGGTCACATCGGGCTGAAATGTTTACGGCTGGATGGATGGATTTGAGTGAAAGAAGGCTGTAGCTAAAGTAAATGCTGTGAAAGTAGGATAATATCGCATATTTTCTCTGTGTTGCGAGCGGTAAAATACGAAGAGTTCTTTTTATGGATGATACACTATGAAAACGTGAATAGGAGGAAGCAGTAAACCTAGCGGCTTTACTTTGCATTGACTCTAGCATGTCAGTAAGGTACGCTTGATGCGGATGCCGTACGTTAGAAGCATACTCTAGGGCCTGAAATTGCCTGAAATTTAGTGTCTGAAGTAGCCAGACGTAGGCGGCGTTTTAAAATGCCAAGCTATTACGAAATGCTTTGCTGGTAATTAAGTCTACAAGATTGTTCCACTTAAGATTGTGTTCAACGGGAGAGTTGTTGGTGAGGTACATATTCGGCATTTGATTGGCATCTCGACCGAATTTAACGTGCTTGGTCTTTTCAACGTTAATTTTCATTTGCCATTTGCTGCACCATTGGGAGAGTGTCGTTAAGTTAGATTGCAGGGTTAAAATGTCGTCCTGATTGACTATTTCTTTATATATTACGCGGTCATCAGCGAAAAGTCGTACGGTAGACTGCATGTTAATTGATATATCGTTGATATAGATTAGAAATAACAGCGGCCCTAAAACTGACCCTTGTGGAACGCCCGACTTGACCTGCGTCTGCTTGGATATATAGGAGTCGATTTTAGCACACTGAAATCTTTCAGTTAGAAAGCCTTCAATCCACTGAAGTGTGTTTTTATCGAGCTGGAGACTACGTAGCTTTGTTAGAAGACGTTGATGACGGACGCGATCAAACGCTTTAGAAAAATCAGTAAAAATTGCATCGATTACAACCTATGATGGAGAGAGAGAGAGAGAGATACAAAGAGGAAAGGCAGGGAGGTTAACCAAGCTTTGGCTCGGTTGGCTACCCTGCACTTAGGGTGGGGGAAGGGGAAATAATAGAAAAGAAAGGGTAGAGAAGAAAGAAGGACAGTAAGAAAGGGATGGATGAACAGTTTGAAACTACACAACACGAACTCGCGCTGTTAGTTCACACGCGCTCGTGAAGTGCGGTGGTCCTCAAGGAGCACAAGAGGGCTTTCGTGGCCTTGCGCATATGCGAGACCGTAGGCCTAGGTCCCAAGATCTTCTTTTCTGTCAGCGGTCTTGAGTCCAGGTGAAGGAGCTTGACTTCCATACTACGTCGTTGAGCTTGGTATGATGGGCAATGACATAGAATGTGTTCAAGCGTCTCCTCGCAGGCGCAAATGTTGCGTGCCGCATGCCGCACAGTTTTGTAAATTGGTAACTAGCTCAAACAGCTGAGTGTTACAAGATTTATGTTTCTGAAAGCCATGTTAGTTTTCAAAAAGTAGCTAATTGGATTGAAGGTGAGACATTATGTGGCTGTACAAGATATGTTGGAGCGTCTTACAACAAATGGATGTCAGAGAAATAGGACGGTAATTGTTAGCAATGTGCTTGTCTCCAGATTTAAGGCAAGGAATGACATTCTCAATTTTCCAGTCCTCAGGAAGGCCCCCAGAATCCAGTGATTGCTGAAATATTAGAGATTAGAGATGATTTGTCTGACGTCAGCTTCAAAAGCTTTGCGCTGATACCGTCCAGACCCGGTCAAGTTTTACACGGTAGTCTCTCCATAGCGCATGCTACGCCGGTCTCTGTTGTCGTGATGGATTGGAACTCGTGCAAAATTGCATCCAATGGAGGCATCGGTGATTGTAGCGGCAATTCGTCGGAGAAAACCGAAGCAAAATGCTGATTGAAAATTTCGGCGGATTGTTCTACCGACTATAAGATACCATTTTCACATTTAGGTTGTACGCTGGTTTTTCTCTTTCGGGTTTATAGCCTGCCTAAATTTTCCGGGGTCGGTCCTCATTAGATTGGGTAGAGTGTAGTTAAAGTATTTGTTTTTATCATCATTTATTGAGGATATTGCTAGCTTTGACAGCTCTTTGTAGTTCACCCAGTGTAAATCACAGTTTGACTTCGAAGCTTTTGTAAACGCCCGTTTCTTTTTGTTAATAGCTCTGTTCCCGTCACGAGTAAACCAGGAATCATCCGCTTTGGACAAGAGAGTTAATTTTGGCACGCAGTAATCTTCCAGTTCCTTAAGGAAGTTTTTAAATAAAGACCAGTTGTTGTTGACTGATCGATCACCGAAACAGTGAAGGTAACCAGCCACAAATTCCGGAAACATGTGGTTCATTTGGGTAATGTCTGCGCGAGCATAGTTAAGAATCATTTTGGTTTTTTTTGGTTTCCTAGGGCGTGCTACTTCCAGAGTGCAGTGTACGGCCTTGTGATCACTAATTGCCTCAAGAAGAAGAGCGCTTCCGTATTCAGGATGGTTAGTTCGTATCACATCAAGAATATTTTCGGCTCGAGTGGGTTGTTTTACCAATTGCGACAGGTTATGAAAGTGCACTGTATGGATAAAATGAAGAAATTCTTGGCGATTACTTTACCCAGAACAGAAAACAGCTGGCCAGTCAATGGATGGATAATTGAAATCGCCGGCCAAGAGCAGTAAGGCATTTGGGAACTTATTTGTGACTTTTGTGAAGAGATACATGCGAAAAAAATGGATCTGTGATACAGGAGACAAGCCATGGTTTACCCGAGAGAATAAGCGATGTTTGAATAAAAAGAAGCGCTTAATTGTTTGAAAAAGCCACACGCACAAAATTGTTTGAAGCTAGGCCACAATACTTAGCGTTTTCTAAAGAATGTGCTCAACAGATTGAGAGTGTGAAATACGTTTTTCAACCAGAATATTTCGTAATTCTTAAAAACAGATCCAGAAAGTTTTGGAATGTCATTTCTCCTGCATCTACTAAAGAATTACCTTTGTTGGACGCTGAGTCTGGTGGTGCAGTAGATGCAATTGATGTTGTTGACCGGTTTAATGAATTTTTTAGCAGTGTATTTAATGAAGAAAAACCACTCAACATGTCACAACAGTTTTCCAACATTTCTCTGGCGACAACTGATTTCCGAGTAATGAAGAGCACAGTGTCGCGACGACGTCCGCAGCCATCAAGCCGTACGTGCTCTGGAGCCTGCACACCTCGGCCGCCGCGCTGTCTACGTCGTCTTCTGTGGGCCAGGCAAGTAGGCGGTCATTTTCAACTAGAGGAAGGGGGCAGCGAACGCTTCGAAGAGTGTCAGCTGCGGAGTGGAGTACCGAGAGCCCGAAGAACCTCAGCAGTACCGGTTCCTTACGGCGAATTCTCGATGGGGATGTTGGTTCGTTCCGGAGCTCGAGGTGATGTGGAGGAGAGACGAGTGTAGCAAGTTGCCGAGTGTTTCCACAATACTCGACGTGACGCTGCAGAGCTGCGATGAGAGCTTTCTCCGTAGGAAGCAAGGCCGCAAGTCTTGGTATGGATCGAAAATATTCGCCGCGCTAACACAAATCTACGACGGTCGCCATGAAGAAGACCAACGGCAGCCACATCTCATGATGACGATGATGTCCTCTTCCTGATGGCGCTTACCCACAAAGGGGGATGGGCCATGAACCGGGCGGCAGGATCAATTTTTATTCTATTTTTGCGCTTGCTTGGTTAGGCCGGTCCTGACGGTGTGGCTAAACCCACTACGTGCCATTGGCTATGAGTGAGGCATGGAGTGAGGCAGTATCAGGAAATAAAGAAGCGCCGGGAAAAGAACACCAGGAAAACAGTGATTAAGACTAAAACGATATTTTGCAAACAAATAAAGATGTTATACTGCTCTTTTAAACAAAGTCGCCATATAAAATCGCGCATTTTAAGGCGGAATCCCTAAGTGTTACTGTTTGAAGGTTTGTGAGTTCCGATAATTATAATTGCACATATAGAAAACTACGCGAGCGCGTGAGCTGCACCTCTACTTCTCGCACTTCGTCTTTTCGGCATTGCGTAAAAAATATGGAAGTCACAGTTTCGCCGCTAGGGCAATAAATGCGATAGTAGAATATTAGATTGTTATACAAAGGGAAACTGGGAGCCCACACCTTGAGCTTGCTACCTGGTGTAACTCAATAAAATGCTGGCATAAAAAAACGCGGTGGCTGTAGCGAGCGATGCGACCGTTGTGCTGTCTATTATTTAATCGCAAGCGTAGCGGTGAGGACACATGTATAAATGTATGAGCCGTCTGCTGATCACCTCTCAAGATATGACTCGCGCGACCGCGGACGACTTCGCCCGGCAGGTCAAGTATGTAGTGAATGCAAAATCCAGGCGGCCCCCCTCTTTCTTCTATCTCCCCTCCACGGGCCTTAGGTGCGATGGAGACGGCCGGCGCGTTTCTGCTCGGCCTGGGTAGCGATCTTTGGCAATAAACGCACGTTTTTACACGCACGTAGAACATACGATACGCGGGGCGATGTTGTAGAATTGGACTTTACATGAAACATCACGGCGACGGCGTACATGCACTTGGAGTGCCCGCGTAATCGCATTGCCCGCGAATAATAGGTGGCGCGCTGTGCAATTCAAGATGGCGCCCGGAGAAGGGTCAACCTAGAGTTACTGTATATGCTAAAGGTAGCATATACAGTAACTCTAGGTCAACCCGTTTGGTAGCATATGAACATATAGGACAGGCGGACGTACGGCCCGTGCCACTTTCACCGGATGAGGTCATGAGCTACACTGAAATGACTATGATAGCGAAATACTTTCCCAAACGATGCAAAGCGCCAAATTCTCGCCACCTAATTATTTGCCGCGGTGTGAAAGGTTAAATTTCGGCTCCGTTACCGTGCATCAACGATGCTTTGCGAAATACTGTGCATGCTACATAAACTGCGTGAACTAGAATTGACGTATGAACTGAACGGCACTCCCAGGTAGTGCATATTGAGCCTGCATGACGGATTTGCCGCAGTAGTAGGCCGCTAGCGAGCAGCGCCATCGCTGCTGCCCGGGACCGCATGTTTACCGTGTTGATCGTTTCCAAACGTATTACGCCGTCGTCGTTACTTGCGCAGTCCGGGACGCTAAGTTACTTGTTCGACGGAACACAAGCATTCAATATCCCATTCAATAGCGCTCGTGGCACAGCCATGCTCACCGCAGTTAAAATGGTTTTAGAGAATGTTTACTGCAAACATATGGCACAATATACAACAAGCCACACTTTCGAATAGGGTGCCATCACTTCCTATGCTGCACCTTTCGGGTGAGATTGCAACTGTTCTCTTTGTTGAGGGCACGCTGAAAAAACTATTCATTTGATGAAGCAGCTACTTGATGATGACCCCTATGTATTGAGCTACGAGCCAGAGTTAAGGTTAAACACATTACAAGGCCGTCTTGAGTGTTGTTGTGACTGGGTGTCACGGATTCCCGTGGTCCTGGGCGATAGACTCGGTCAAGACTCCTAGTACATAACAACACATTTATCAAACGAAAATGCACCGCAATCTAAAAATGTACAAATATACAAAAACGTGGTTGATTCCTCCGTCATAGGAATCGGAATAACACGAAAGTAAAACGTGCCCTTATAGAAGTAACTTAATCTTTACTGCACATTGATATAGAGAGTTTGCAAAATGTATATTGATGTCCGGCAGCTATAGCACCGTTTAACGTGGATGCATCCACTTTGATGCTTGGTGGTACATCTCTATCCCGACGACTAACGTCAATGTTAAATGATTAAACAAACCCTTGTGGTAGCTGTGGTAGTTATAACTACTACAGCTACCACAAGGGTTTACGCTTTCACCGCTATAGGCACCGTACAGTCGAGTTTTCCAGTGCGACTGCAGCGCCAGAACGCAAAACCTAGCGGACAAAAAACGCAATAATGAGACGGGGTTGCTCAAAATGGAACGCGATGTGCGCGTCTCCCTCTCTGAATGAGTGGGCGGACTGCGGCCGGGATACATGGGGGACGCGTTCGCGCGTCTGTTTTCTGCGTGCCCCTAACGGCCAATGCCAGCGAACTCGGGCCCGGCCAGTGCGAGCAACGCAGCTCCCTCTGGTCAGTGTACGGTGCCTATAGCGGTGAAAGCTTAATCAGAGAACGAGTTGTGATAGCCAGAAGAGCGTCGCATATTGGACGCAGAACTTGGTCGCCATCCTGCGGCATGTTAAAATGTGATTGAAGTACCACCGCCGCACTAGAGGGAAACGCAGAGCGCGTCGTGCCGCCCCGGTAGCCCGGCTGCAATTTTTCTCGGGGCGAGCGCGTAGGCAGAACGCGGTGTTACAGCCAGGTGAGGCAGGCGCGCGTCGCAGAGCTAGTCGTGATGCTCTGAGCGAGGCCGACGCTTTTACGACGCTTCCATTAAGGTCGCCACCTCGCGGTGTGTCAAGGCATTGACAAAATTGCACTTCTATTGAAAACGCGCCGAATAGGACGAACGTGTAACGCGTTGCAGGTACTAATCGCGGAAGCCACAGTTATGATGAATTACCTTACTTTGCCGCTCCCAGAGGGCAACACCACCCCGCCGACCGGGAGAGTGGTAGATATAAAAGGCCCGTTTGTAAAACCTATGGAGTCTGTGACCGTGGCGCAGTCAAGCCGCAACAACCTTTTCTTGAGACTAAAAAGAGGAGGATTGGCTTTACCGCACCTCTTCTTGAGGCAAGTTGTTTCAAGGTTTCTTTTTCTACGTGACCAGTGCGACCCATTTTTACGGACATTCCTTCAAATCAGGCTTGCATCAGCTTTGCCAAACTTTATTGTTACTTCACATGATGAGCTCCGTCATGGTGTCAGTAGCTTTCTGCGAGAAGTTGTTTTGGCTTTTAGATTTCTCAGTGCCAGATTTAGTTTGGATTATCTGTCTAATGTCACTCGAAAGCGTTTGACGAGAGATTTGATTGAAAGTGTTTTTCCTGTTCCTTTGTATCGATCTATGT
This sequence comes from Rhipicephalus sanguineus, assembly GCF_013339695.2. Lineage (NCBI taxonomy): Eukaryota > Metazoa > Arthropoda > Arachnida > Ixodida > Ixodidae > Rhipicephalus > Rhipicephalus sanguineus. The sequence goes on from NC_051185.1 coordinate 146,367,023, forward strand.
ATAGCGGAGGCCAAGGAGAAGACGTTTTGAAGAGAGTTAAAAAAATGATCGTACCAGCCGGAGTTAAAACGTTCTTTTTTAAGTTACACACTGATACGCTCCCGGTTAAAACGTGGCTAGAGCAAAGAGGTGACTTTTTACCGTGGGGATCCAATTGCTTACTTTGTCAAAAACCAGCGTCGATAGAGCACGTCTTTATCGATTGCTGGGACGCCTTTTTATTTTGGGATGTTCTCCAAAGAACACTTAAGAAAGAATTCCCACTTACGCCACGCGGGATTCGGTTCTTAGCAATAGAACCGGGACTTTTAAAATACGATATGTTCTTTCTCCTTGGCTTGCATGGCGAAGCCGTATGTCAGTTAGGCATTGTGATTTAGATGCTCGGCCAGTTCGTATTTATTTTATTGAACAGATGTGCAAGTTGCGAGAAGTATTTGCAAAACTTTGTTACGATGATGAACCACTGAATGTTATGGACGACCTGTGTCATCTGAAACCATTTTAAGCGTGTGTGGCATGTTGCATACTATGCTTAAGCTATAACACTAAGCTTGAAGCTTAGTGGGGATGTATTTGTTTTTGTTTGAATGTTACATTCTGCAATAAAGACAAAAAAGTGACCGTGGCGCAGTGGATAGCGCACCCGGCATCTGTTGTTGCTGGCCGAGCAGTCGGGGGTTCGATGCCTGTTGACGGAACTTTTTTTCTGTGCCATCTGATCGTGTACATTTTTTCGACGTCAGTTCCGTGACGGAACTACGTCACTGAAGTCTTGGTGGACCCCGGCATAAAACACTTTCGTGTTAAAATGTCACAGTTTCGCCGCAAGGGCGAAGCAATGAATGCGATAGCAAGAAATTGATGCTATACGAAGTGAGGCTCGCCAATGGATACTCTCAGTTTGAACAGCGCTCCTATTGCAAAGGCGGCCGAAGCAGCGAAGGAAACTAGCGTGCTTCAAGTGTCGAGCTGTGACACTTGATAGTTCGCGCTCATCTTCTGTTTGTTTGCTTAGCGGCGTCCCTTGAGCTCGACTGACTTTCGTACGCTCCGTAACATGAGCGCGGACGTCACGGTGAAAGCTCGAAACATCCTTCTTCCTCTAACCACGAGAAAACCGCGCGAGCAGACAGCGGAAGGGCAAGGTTCTCCCTGCGCAAATATAAGAAGAAGCGAGCGAGCTCGCCGACGACTTTTAAATCCACCCGTCGCGCTCCTCGCACCATCTCGCCGGTAATGAAGAAACACTTATAAGCGCCTGCCGTCTCCGAGTCCTGCCAGCGGTAAAGGGTGTGTAATAACGCTCGCCGTTAGCTACCTGAAGGATCTGCGTTTCTGGCGTAGTGGTTAGCGCCACGCGCTGCGGAACGAGAGGTCGCTGGTTCGATTCCGCGCTTCGGAAGTATTTTTGTGAATTAGTTTTCTTTGGGATGTTGCTATATATATATATATATATATATATATATATATATATATATATGCCTATACATATACGGTGCATGACGGCGGCGACGGCGACGGCAAAATCCAGCCGAGACTGTCCATATAATTGCTATCGCAATAAAACCAATAACTGCAAACAGCTCTCACAAGAAATACAAGAAATATTCGCTTCACCCCTAATGACTACGGCGATCTAATCCTTCGATAGTTCGGCAATTCTAGGACTCTAGTCTTAGAACAGCTGATGCACTAGGCCGACCTTACTTGTCAGTGTTGACTCTGTTCCTTGTCAAAGTCCAGTCGGTGGGCATTCATGTTCGATCAGTCGTGGCGGCTCACGATGCTCTCGCCACTCTTGGAGTCCAGTCTGCTGCCCATGCGTCGTCGTCCGTCGCCTGCGCGTGCAGGTCATCGTATCGCTGACGCATGCAGCCTTTAGACCCATTAGGCCTAACGTCGTGTTCGGCCCCTTCGCCTGGCGTGATGTTCCACCGCTGACATGGCCCTCCGGGGACTGCCTTCGGCGGCTTGCTTCAGAAGGGGGCTTGCTCCGGGAACGTCCGTACTTGCGGGGCGCGTCCACTGCATCGCCGAGGTGCCTTGCTCGAACGCCGTCGAGTAAGCCGGCCACACCTCAGGACGCCTGCGTCACCGGCTCCAGACCCGAACGCCCGTCTCTCCCGTCGCCAGTGCGTCTGTTGGCGATGCAACCTTTCTCTGCCGATGCCAGCTCTCTAGTTTGCCCCCTCCTTTTCGGCTCGTTTCACGTGTCTCGCGCTCTGGAGACCCTTCCAAGCACGCGCTCGTGCCGATTCGAACATCTGGCCAGCTTGGTCGCCGTGCTTTATTCTGGAGCACATACCTCTTACTTGTAACACTGGGGTTGCATTGCCGGTTCGAACACGTTTGGGCATCGTGCCCAGATCAGTCAGCAGGACAAGTTTATGGGCGAAAATACTTTATATACAGTATTTACATCGTTCCGATCTCAGCGAACAGGCGCCGGCAATCTTTAGTGCGCCGGATAAAATAACATGGGTGGGGTTCACCCAATCTTTCTCCTCTCCACGCGGTGGCCAGGATTCCAACAATCCTGCAACAGTGGCAGGAGCATAATGAAGAGCACGCCTGTGCCTCCAAAGGTCAATGTCCAGTTGACGACGTTTGGTGATTGACACCTCGGATGACCCCTTTTGGGGAATCGGCGGCTCGTCCATGACGCACCTGGACAGGAAAAGGCCAGGCAAGTGAGGACACCTGCACGGCGTCGGAGAGTCGGCACCGTAGGTGCGCGCACCACCATTGTGTCTCCCCTCCATCCCGCTCAGGAACGCAGCTTTCAGTCGCTGAGAAGCGCGGGAGAACAAAGACTGGTGTCGGTTGTCGTGGCCGGCAGGGCGAAGACTCTACGATTCCCGGTATCTTTCGCTGTTCGAAGGTCGGTGACATTGTGGCATGTGTGCTGAGGCACAACGGTGCATTTTATAGCTCTGAAAAAAAAAATTCAGGAGTATTTGTGCACATGCGGCGCATGCAAATATGAATATTTCCGGCACACCTTCGGCGGCCGCATTTCTACGCTCGAGGCGCGCCGGGTTTCTTGGCGTGCTACGGCGCCGCTGAAATCTGTGCGTTATATACATTCACTTAATATGCGCGGAATAAACCAAAGTGAAACAGCGTGCTTAGACGCAGTTGTTCATTTATTGCGACAAACAAATATTAACACCCTTTGGCTAGCTATGTACACTATATTCCTGAGCCATCACCGATGCTCAGAAAAACACCCCCCGGAAGCCACCTCTATGGGACGAAAAGTCTGGTTTTTTCTCTGAATGATCCTGGAAGATTTCGTCGTTCTGATTGTCAGGCTCGGGCTGGCCTTGGCTGCTGCATAGCTCTTGTCCAGGCAGCGACGGGCCTTGCCGCGTGATCCGTGGTGGCCCGCGGTAACGTCTGGCCCTCCAATTACCTCGACGTGCCTTTGGTCGCTGCGATGGCAGAACCTCTGTGGCATCGTTGATGGCCTGTATAGAAGTCAGTGGGCGAAGTTGAAGTGTTGTAGCATGAAGATCACATCTGGCCCTCAAAGCGTAGAGATTATTAAAATGTTGCAAGTTCGCTATGATAACCCTCGCCTTTCGCAGCTGTTGAATGCAAGTAGAGCGTTGTAAGCTATACATATGTGCTCTTGACGTGTTACAGGAAAAATGCCGAGCTTTCTTGCAAGAAACCCAAGCCTCGAAGCTGAGAAGCATCTCGAGAAAAATACAGACATAGTATGACGCCTCAGATTGCTTTTTGTTCACATACTGTATGCGAGGGGAACAACACGCAAAGGCGTAAGACGAAGAAGAGGGACAAAGAGCGCTGACTGAGGACTGAATTCTTCATTAATAAAGGAACACGTATAGATACCTACAAAGGAACTGTACACCAGCGCGCATGAGCGAAGCATGAGAAAACTATTAGATGGATGCGATTATGTGCCACAAAATATTGTGGTAGTTATGATACAGTAATTCAGTATGAGACAACGCTGGATACGGAGAGCTGACTTCGCTTCGTTGTCTTTTTGCAGCCAAGTTGACGGCGTCTTGGCAAGATTTAGTGATCAAAAAACATGAAAATGATGGCTGATCCCACCGTCATGGGAATCGGTATAACACGAAAGCGAAACGTGTCGTCACAGACGCACATTATTATTTATAGTGCATTGGTATATGAGAGCTTGTACAATGTCTACTGTTTGCCAGATATAGCACCGCTTGATGTGGACGCATCTCACTCACGTTGACGCCTAGTGGCACATTATATGAGAGCTTGTACAATGTCTACTGTTTGCCAGATATAGCACCGCTTGATGTGGACGCATCTCACTCACGTTGACGCCTAGCGGCACATCTCCGTACCGACGACTAACGCCCATGATCATGATATAAGCCTTGCGGTAGCTCAAGTTCTTAACATATACGTGGACACCGCGCAAAGATGGCATCAACAAGCACATTATAAACACTGATACTCGATATGCACTCCTTCAAAGCGTCGTGAAATGCGAAGAGAAACGCTACGCGCGTCGTGTCTTCCCTCTAGCCTGGCCGTTACTTCTCGGGGGGCGAGCGGGGAACGCGGTGCGACAGCCACACGAGCGTCGGAGAGCTATGCGTCGGAGAGCTATTTTTCGATATGGATGGATGCTATGAGCGAGGCGTGAGCTAAAGCTGCCACCTCACGGTGTGTTAAAGCGTTGACGAATTTAAACTTGCATTGGAAACGCGCCGAATGGGACGGTAGTAGCAACGGCACGTTTTTTTTTTCGAGCCTGGTGGCACAGATGTCACCTCCCCGTTATAAAGGGGACGCTCATAGCATCCATCCATCAATCCAAGAGCACTGTGAGATGAATGTGTGAAAGATAAAAGGCGTGTTCATGTAGCCTCCTTAATGTGTTTGGCAGTAGCTCAGTGGGCTAAACGCCCGCCTGCCATCGTCGAGGACCGAGAGGACTCCCATCGAGGACTCCCGTGAACAGAGTTTTTTCTTTGCCATCCGATGGCGTTCATTTTACTGACGTACTTCCGGGACGGAAATACGTCATGAAAGTCTTGGTGGACCTCGGCATAAAACACTTTCGCGTTAAAAAGAAAACGTGCAATCTGTGCACTCCCCCTGAGTAGATATCGGGACACTACATCAGCTCGGAGCGGTGCGTGAACCACGCTTTGCTAAAACTGTCAAATGGAATTTGTAAAGCCCCAACGTCGCAGCAAACCAAGGGACCTAGCGTGTTTCATTCACGACAAAGTCACCGATTGAGTGCTTTGCGCTGCACCCCACTACCCAAGCTAGGGAATACCGTACGCATTAGAGCGGCGGGATAGAGCTGCTGCGCGCGGAACGAAACTGAGACTCTAGAAAAAGATTTGCAGACAGTTCGCTAGCTAACGCAATGCAATCCGAAGCCTGTTCTGCTCATCATCCCTATGTTTCAGGAGCCTCATGGTCAGGGCTTCCGCAAGCGGAGGTTTTGCCGCGTGTTCTCGATACGACTGCTTCCCGAATTGAGGCTCCGTCTTCGCCGTCATCGTCGTCGTCGTCACCGCTGTAATACTCTGACGATGGCCGATCTCGCACTCGCAAAGGTGCGTAGGCGTACGGCTCAAAGTCCAAGAGCTGACTCCGCTCTAAAAGACGACGCTGCAGCTCGGGCAGGTCGGCCATTTTGTAATGGCATGTTTTGTGTGCGTGACGTCATTACGACGCCGCACTGAAACAGTATAATGCTCCGACCCTCGGTGAACTATGGCTCAACGGGCTTCGTTGCGTCGTCATGTTTTGTCGACGACAGAAACACTTAACAGTGAAGCTGTTCTTAGGCTTTCATGTCCGGGGTTGTGGTAGCGGTGATCACGTGGCCTCGCATGTGGCGAGAGTGAGGCTGCGTAGAGTGAGGGCCGCGTATGCTGCGAGAGGCGAGGGTGGAGGACGTCGAGGGGGCGTGAGGCGCGAGGCGCGAGGCGAGAGGTGAGGGCGTGGGCAAGGGCGGAGGATGTCGAGGGGTGAACCTTCGAGAAATGCGCCTAGATGGGGTGACGGTGACGCGCAGTGGAGTGTAAAATAACGTGTCAGTGGCAGTGTTCAGGAGTTTGCGCCTTCAAGATGGCGAATATTTCTCAATCTCCCGGCGAAGAAGCCGCCCGACGTGAGCGCCAGCGAGAGTTGACGCGAGAACCGACATGTCGTCGCCGAGACATCCGCAATATTCGCGCAAGAGAGGCCGAAGCTAAGCGCCAACGAGACGAAGACTTGAAAAACACAGAAGTAGGATATAGCCTGATGAAGAGCGGACATAAGCCTCGCTGTTTCGACACTGTTCGAGAAGTGGAGCTGGCTGAATTTCCTTTTATTGGCTGCCTGCGATGACGCGAGCTGTATCGTTGAGGGGAACGCATGCAGGGAAATCGAAATGGTGCTTTTATCGCTCTAAATTAACCCGGACGATGAAATAAATTAAGGTATATTATTGAATGGAGGGTCAGGATTCCGAATACACAGGCCGTTTAAAATTTGTGCAGTAATTATGATTTAACATAAGGTAACGCATTTAGTGACCGTTATTTGTGGTCACGAGTAACCACTCTCATGCAGGAGTAAATTGACTCACACCATAAAACTCTCAGTCGTGCACTTGAAACTCACCTCTTTCATGAGTTGTTCTTCATGTCCAAGGTCTCTGTTGAAGGCCTGCTCCTCGGGAACATTATCTTCGCTTGCACTTTCTTCGTCTGGTATGCAATGGAAACTGCGCTTTTCATCCCGAATGATCTTCTTCTCGCTGTACACCAAGAAGCTGCCACTGGAAAGAAATGGCCAGCGTGTGCAAGATAAATGAGCACAAAAGAACTGAACCACGTGCACTTGCAACCGGCCACAGCCTCTGAACGATGTTGGAGACTTCATTCTCTACCACATAATAATTTTTAATATGAATAGATAAACAACAGCTTACTCCTGTATTAAATTGCTCAGCCCTCATGTCTGAATGTGTGTGTGAGAGAAAAAAATGAGAGAAAGGCAGGGAGGTCAACCAGAATTGTAGCATTGGAGGTGCACTTAATGTGGAGGTATTTTGGCGACTAGAATAAATTACCATATGCTTTTCGTTTTTAGTGAAATAGCACGCGAGGATAAGAACCTCGACCATATTTCTCTCTTAGGTTTGTTAATGCTAATAATGTAGCTCACTGCATAAACCCTTGGATAACGTAAGGTGGAATGATGCCATCAGCGAAAAAGACCCAATTATTACTCCAACATATTTCTTAACAAAAAAAAAAAAACATGCTGGAGCCCTTGCTCCATCGGCAATTTCTTTCTTTCTTTCTTTCTTTCTTTCTTTCTTTCTTTCTTTCTTTCTTTCTTTCTTTCTTTCTTTCTTTCTTTCTTTCTTTCTTTCTTTCTTTCTTTCTTTCTTTCTTTCTTTCTTTCTTTCTTTCTATCGCACTGCACAATACTCCATCTTAAATATTTCCTTCCTCCATGCCGGGAGGAGGACTGCCATCCACGTGCTCAACAGCACAACACTTCAGTAGCTACAGGCAACAACGGTGGCTATGCGTTCATATCCAGAGAACAGTGAAATGCAGCAACGTGAAGTGACAAGTCACTTCACTATAACGTGAGACTGCATATCAGAAACGTCTGATCGCCGATAGGCCGACAACCTAGTGAGCATTGATATTTATTGGTAAACGGCGTACACAAATACACATGACCGGCGCACCTTAGAGCCGCCGTTCTGCACGTTTGTTGGCACCGCGTTTTTCACGTACGACCACGAAATCTGTTGTTTAAAGAAGATTTTCTCGAAAACAATGTTTCAGCTCTAGATCTTCAGGTTGGTCTAACGGCTTCGCTGTACAATACCTTATCTTCACTTCTCAACTATCAGGATGCAACGTTTCTTTGTGCAAACACGATTCATGCAGGCTAGCTTTGTCACAGAAGACCGGTGTTAATGAAAACGACGCATCAGCAGATCTTCACTCAAAGGGATGTCGCACAAGAAACAGTGAAATGCTTATTGTGCATAAATATTGTTAGATTAGCCGTTATGTCCCTGCTTTGCATTGTCGGTATGGCGAAGCATCACTTTTTAGAGTGTCTTACCAAGATGGCTCTTTGAAACCCCACGAGAGGGCAATGTGAGTGAGGACGAGATTGGTGCAGAGCCGCACAGCCTCCGGAAGCCAGTGGATGCCGTCTTCTGCCCGATATTCGAGGAACATACGCAGGTGGTAGTGGATGTCGACGACGTCGATGCCATACTTGTCAGCCGTCTACAAGCAAGCGGGAAGGATGCATTCGTAAGTGAAGTTATGTTACGATGACAAACACCGGGAAAGGAAGAATAAAAATAAATTATGAGATTTAACGTCTAAGAGCAGCAGACAGGTTTTAAGAGACGCTGTACTGCGGGTTTCTGAATTAAATTCCTCGACATAGACACAAATTTATGTGCACGAGTGCTTTTGTGTTCGTTTTAGGAATGCAAGGAGTGGTGAAAGACACTGAAAACTAAATTTCGCAATTTCACAGATCTGAAAGGCTGTTCACAACTGTCTGATACTGCAAATTTGTTTACTAGTTTACTGTATTAAGGATAAAATAAGGATTACAATGAAGGACCGTGGTTTTGTCTACCAGTAGTACGGCGAACTGCCCTTTGGCCATTAAAAACATACGGACTAAGGGCAGAAATCCACCGTCCGTTACGATACTGCCTAAAGCGAATTTTGAGTGCAGCTTCGTGTTGGGGCAAGGCCAACTGTGTTTGAAGATTTGGCTTTCCGCAAGGTATCCACTACGCCATACCGCACTCACTACGTCATGTTTCTTCTTTCGGCAGATAAGTGAGGTACCCGCTACACATCTGTAAGGTATTATGCGCAATTTGTTAATGCTGCATGTGGCTGACAACGATGAAGAATTATGGTTGAGCCCCTTGCAGTGGGTGGTTAGCATTAAAGGGACACTAAAGGCAAATGTTAAGTCGACGTTGATTGTAGAAATAGCATTCCAGGAGCCTCGTAGTGCTTGTTTCGTGCCAAGGTAATGCTGATTTTGATTGAATATCACGTTTTAGCAGTCCGAGCAGCGTTAGCGCACCTCAAATCACGCGCATGAAAAGGCCTCCGGACGTAGCATTTGCCTTGCCCAACGTTGCCCGCCTTTACTGCCCAGCAGCCGACGCTGTGGTTTCTGCGGTGAAGGGTACATTACACAGCATCACATGGACACGGCATTTTGTCGAACGTTCTGTTAGAGCGACTTTCATGATCGTGCGAGGCACATGCAGCAGTACGCGATAACAAAACTACCACTGAGACGCGACCGCGCGAGCGGAGTACAGCCCTGCGAAAACGGAACTTTTGCAGAGCCCGCGCCGTTCTCCACTGTAACGTCAAGTTCTTTTTTCCATGATTCAAACAGAAACGCTTCAGCAGCGTTTTGTAACGTCTTGCGATGCTCGGAATGATCTTTTTTTATTATAAGTAGCTTGAATACTAGTGATAATTTGTGCTCGGCACTCTTGAGGTCATCGGGGTTCGTTCCAAAACGTCCCACTGGTGGCGCGTATTGTGCCCTACATTTACCTTAATTTCTCGATTGCTAGAGCACTGCTATTGATAATATTGACGTTTTAAACGTTCTCAAACATTGACCTTTCATTCTGACATACATTTTTATTTGCCTTTAGTGTCCCTTTAAAACACACATTCGTTGCGCAATTACCATTGTGTGATGACTGGTTGTTATTTTACTCTTCTGCCACGCTATACAGTAGACTCTCAGTAAACGGAAGTCTCTTAAACGGAACTGCTGCTTAAACGGAACAACTGCATCTAACACGATTGGTTTCATACTTGGATTCTGCACCGCTTTTCATCTCTCAGTAAATGGAACTCCTGTTAAACGGAATACATTTTCCTGGTCCCTTCAGGTTCCGTTTACTGAGAGTCTACTGTATTACATAGGTTAACGTGATTCCTTGCCCGACATGACGCCTGTATAGGGCCTTTTTGCAAATGAGTTTCAAGCACCAGCGTGGCTCTGTAGTAGAATACTCTACTGCCACGCGGAGGGCCCGGGTTGAAATCCCATTCGATTCTAGTTATTTATTCTGATTTTATTTTTTCATGTCTATCGGTTACGCCACCAATGGCGACGGCAACGGTGGCGTCGCTGAACGCAGGAACGGGCGCCTAAGAGTTGGGCTCTAAAATCTTGGACATCAAGCATACAATAAAATATACGCAAGTGAAATAAAAGGGCGTAAAAGGGGAAAATAACTACAAATAAAACACTTTGGACGAAATTCTCAAATGGCACATATTCAAACAAAAAAGATTCTCTTGACTCGCTGTGATTCCCGACTTCGAATTGCCGCACCTGTGACTCCCTTTAACGAGACTCGTTCACTCTCTTTCGGAGGGACGTGCGTCCCAGGAAACTCCGAAGAGAGTGTAATGGTCTCCAAAGCAAGTTGACATGCCTCTTTAAAGGCGCCCTGCAACACGTTTCTAAGTAATCGTCTAATGGCTTCATTAAAAGAGCTTATGGCCTCGCGAATCGACTGCCGCAAAAAGTTTCAGAATGCGTCAAGTACGGGCGGAGTTACAGGGATTTGGTGCACGCTTTAGGCGCTTTCTCTCTCCTTTCGTACCAGCGAGCGCGCTGGAGGCTATGCAGGGACCTAAGGCATCAAGTCTGCCGGAACAAGACCTTCAGCGAATGAGAAAAATAGGGGATTGATCGAGGGCTCGTTTGTTTTTCTTAGACAAAACCTAATGAAATCAACGGACATTGAAGTTAAGGAGGCATACTTGATGCTTAGGTAGTTAGTACACGAGGGTTTATTGGTCAGCTTCCAGCTCGCAATAAGATCACGTTCTACCGTGACGCCAGCTGGCAAGAAAAGAGTGTTCCAACAAAAGGACTTTTTAAAGACAACACCACGAGTCCAGGCTGATTTAATATGTTTTTAGTCACTGTAGTAGGATACAACTTTAGAAGTCAGCGGCATTTCCCCCTCAAAGGCGGATGAACACAAGCCTGCATCAATGGGCGCGTATTCGGGAGCTTGAATCTCTTTCCCATATTTCCGACACTTATTGCAGTAAACCTTCTTCAGATTCTTCAGTCCTTGTATTCTTAATAAACAGTGCACTCTATATTAACTGGCAAAGACTTGGCTGCGCTGACATAAAGATGCACGAGGTCACTACAAGATCTCTTGCGAATTTTAAGGTAGTGGTTTCATCCCGCCTTTCCTTCTTACGTTTGTCGTTTACGATTGTCCTTTTCATGGTAAGAGTCGCATTTAGTGTATCGGTGATTAGACAGTAAATGTGGTTGCGGGAAAAAGATTAACGTTGTATCATTCGGTGGATAAGATTTTGACTGAAGACTGTGCAGGCTTTTATCTTCATGCTTTGAGCGCTGCATCCTTTACTTGGTTAGATGTTCAACGAGTGAAGATTTCAATCAGCTTTGGGCACTATCTGGTCCTTGTGAGAACAGTGTAACGGCGCTGTATATGTACTGTGGAGGGCATATAGCTAACACAGTTTACATTCCTTGTCTTTTTGCTGCCCCATATAAGATTTTTAGGCTGCCGAGATGCAAGTAAAACACAGTACCTCCCTGCAGAAGGTGTTTGCCTCGAGAACGTGGAATCGGAGGGAGTACTTGAGGAAGTCCAGCTGCGGAATGAGGAATCCGCCGCGGACATCTTGAGCCAAGGGGGCTGCTGTCAGCCAGATGACTAGTGACGTAGAGGGTAGTTTCCTGTTCAGATCCCTGAAGAACCTGTTCAGGTTCTCCTTGTACTCCTCAACACCGTTTGGACCCCAGCTGTTAGCAAGAACAGTTTGTTAGAGGACATTCGAAACAGAAACACAGCAAGTCTGTGCACGCAGGAAGCATAGAGAGAATGCAAACGGTGGCTGTAAGATCAACGAGAATAAATGGCAGGATTCCTACATTATAAAGAAACTAACAATGACAAACCCGATGCAATAAACGTGAAGAGAACGAATTATTCAGTATAAAGTAGATCTGAAGCGTTCCGCACGAAAGTCAGTATCAGTGTGCATTCTATGTTTTCTCCGAGTCCCATTGTGTTTATGCTGTGTCATGAGAAACAATACAAGTTCACCCACTTCTCAACCAGCATGTAAGAAATACATCGCTCCAGTTAATATTTAACATGGAGGTATTTTCAGTTTAACGTGCCTGGTACGCGTCCATTGCAGGGAAACCTAATTGCAGGAATTGCCGTAAGAAATTTTTCTTGAAGCACAAATATGGATTCGGCAGATCGGCACCTGTCAGAATAGATAAGCTGTACCTGGCCACCATTAGATCGCTGATTAGTAGAGACCAGATTTTAGGCAAATGCCTATTTTGTTCCTTGCACTCCTATCGCGCCATTTTGATATATGAGCATGAATTAGAGGTTAATAAAGGCTTTTAAAGTGTTTTTATGGTGCCTATAAATGTTTGTGGCGTTCGTGCCTAAATGCTTACAAATGCCTATAAATGCCTGTTTTCAAAATTGGCTCTTATATGAACGCTATTTAGCCTCAAGTTTCGCTCCCGGGTGCTGTTTGAGACCGTTATTCATGTTACCGCGCAAGATTGACTGTTGGGGACTATGGTGTTCAACCTCGTCCTCTAGTTCAACCAACCAACGACTGCTAGCAGCAGTGAAGCGGGACACGCCGGCGAGCATTCGCCGCCGCGCTGAGATGGCCCGAGCGTTTGGCGAATGCGAAACCGCGGAGAGCCTTCAGCGCAGAGGAGAGCGAAGAGCAAAAAAAAAAAAAAAAGAAATATGCGATGTGCACGCAGCTTTTGTTTTGTTTGTAATGTATTTTTAAGGTGTTCACTGCAGTAGCGTAGCCAGAAATCTCTTTCAGGGGGGGAGGGGGGGGACAACCCCGCGTTTGTATGCGTGCGTGTATACACACACGCAAAACTGAGAAGTTTAGGGGAGAAAGGGAAATTGAACCCCCCCCCCCTCCTCTCCGCTACGCCAGTTGTTCACTGCCAGGGGAAAAATTGGCTCTACGCAATTCGACCCGTCCAATAGGGGGAATCCCTCCCTTATGGTCTTTTAGCAATATGGCTGTCTGCTCCTGCTCTGCCCTTCGCAGTCATGCCGGAAAGACACTCAGGAGTGTGTTGATTGGACTGTGGACACTTGACTCACTTTGCAGTACACGGGAGTGCGCACCGTTCGGGACAAAGCAGGCTATGTTCAAATGTTGGCGCCTTTGTGCCATCTTGAGCAATAACATTTTTGTTTTCCTGTCGTAGATAGCGGTATTCGTTTGAAATTATCTGCATTTATGTGAAAATGTATTGTGCCTATATTTGCGATTTTGGAAGCCTAAAACATTGTTTTGCCTGCCTATTTTTGGCGCCTAAAACGAGCTTTTTTAGTGCTTAAAAATCCGGCCTCTACTGATTAGGTCAGTTTCAAGTGTTACCACAGGCTTATCAATGTTTTCCGATAGATCATCATACATTATGTTTTACAATACGTAGTCGTAGGTAAGGCTCTGGCTCAACTGCATCTATCCAGAAGGACGGCGCCCTATTAGGGCTGATTTTCGTTACATTACTAAGCATGACTGGCCGAAAATTCTTGCTTCGGAAACGATGGGCGCTCATGCTGGGCTGTTCTTCTGCACTGATACTCCTAGGACCATATTTTTCATATTGGTATTGAGAAGCTCAAACGGCACACTTTTACAACTAACTAAGCCGTATGTAATGCCAGCTCTCTCCAGGTTGCGTAATGTACATTGTCGACGTCATGTTTACCGACGTGATTCTAAAGTCAGGCACACCTTCGCAGCTGCTTTACCGACACGCGACAACACGTAAGCGGTTGTTCACGCTTTCCCTTCAAGAGCAGTTAAGGACATTAAGACGTCAGATTCTCCTTGACAGAAAATTGGCACGGCATATCACTCAGTCAAGAAAGAAGTGCTGCACATATACAAATGCACTGTTAAAAAGCGACCATGCCATTCTGTTGCGGCGTAGCAATCAGCTAGTAAGGGTAGTGACAGTAGAAAGCCGCTGCATAAGCCTAGAATCAAATCTCACAGGGTCCCTTATGCATACACCTAAGACGACTGGAAGGCGAAAGCCATCTTATTTTTCTTCTCAGTCGATGTATTCTTCCTGTGCCGCCACCCTCCGCACGCTTTCTGCACCTTAAGTGGTTTTGCATTGCCTCCAGGATCGGATGCCCCTCGCCTGGTTTCGCACTGCCTCCGGGATGGGCCCACCGTTGACCAAGCTAAGATGCATGTGAAGACGTCACCATGTGACGTCACGCGATGCGACGTTACTGTGACATCATTATGACGTCAAAATGACGGCACAAATTAAGGCAATCTGTCACGTCATGATGACGCCATATGGTGACGTCATCACGTTATGATGATGTTTTGCATCACTCGTGTAGACGTCGATGGGAGAAGCCGACGCGGGACGCCGGTCAATTTTCTCATTTGATGAGGCACCTAAGGCTTTCGCCTGAAGAGAGATCTGTCACGAAAGGAATTGCACCACCTTAGGAGTTCCTGCACACATTTTCATCCGCATATACCGGTGTGACTCCTCTTTATAGGCGTTTCTACATCTGCTATCAGTTGGGTTTGAAAAAATCTGACTTTGCCGGCTTTCGTTACCCTTAAAGGGGTCATGAAGCACCCTTTGGGCTGATTGAAAAAACACATCCTGCGGAAAGCTGACACGGCTATGAACTGCTCTGCCAAATATTACAGTCGTGCGCGCCGCGTAATGGCCACAAGCGGAGCGCGAAGTTGCCGTTTCCCCAGGCACCCTCTTTTCAAACAGAGGCCGGTTCTCACTCTCGTCGGTGGGCGGGGCGTCTGTCCGCTGTACGTCGCAAGAGACATAGCATGCTTATTGGCCGATAGCCGACGTAAATCGAGAGCGGCGCTCGGATCAGATGCGCTTCTTGCCGCGCGGTGCCGCCACTTGCCGGCGCCGCACTCCTCAGTACACGGTAGCCGCACTCGCGCAAGCGAATCACAGCGGGAGAGCGATCGCGTTTCATGACGCGCGCTGGCGTAACTTCTTTCCCCCATGCCACCCCTCCCTGTCTAGCTTCCAGTGCGCTCGCCGGCACGAGAAAAGAGAGAAAGCGCTGGGAGCGTGCGCCAAACCCCCGTAACTCCGCTGCTTCTTGACGGATTCGAGAAATTTTTGCGGCAATCGTTTCGGGAGGCAGTACACTCCGATACTGAGGCCATTAGATCATTACTTGGAAAAGTGGTTCATGACCCCTTTAAAGAGGTCCTGTAACGTTTTTAAAGTGCGTAAGCATTTCTATGCCGACTCGGCTAGAAAACTGTCCTTCTGTCCGCAGCTGTCTTGCGTAGGACAATCGTAGCTATAAAGAAATAAATGTTTAAAACAAAGTAAGTTTTTCAGTTGCCCTTGGTTTCTACTTTTTCAAATTCACTTGAAGTGTTAAAATATGTGCTCATGAAGTACTTCTAATTCTGCTTCACTGTCACGAAATTGCAACCTGGTGCGAGACGATCATTGTTGCTGTAGCAATGCATGCAGCGCCACTGACCGTGTGATATCCCAGAGACACGATGAGACGATGATGACGTCAGGCGCATAGCCAATGGTCATGTCTGCCAGGATACGTTTAACGTACTCGCCGTATATCCTCGTGAGGAAATAGAAGGAGATGGACGTCCTGTACTTCCTGTAAAGCCTTTCCTCCCTGTAGTCACGGCCATTGTGCTTCTTTCCGTGACCTACAAGGTTGTCTCCGTATGAACTGTCTTCCATCTGAAACATTTTATGCAACGTTTAGCAAAGAGATAGGCTCACACAGGACGACCAACAGCTAAGTGGACAAAGCTTCCTACACTTAAAAAAAAAATTCAACACGGATCTTTAAATTTCGTTACTGTTGTCTCCTCCACATTAACGTAGGCCTAAGTGCTGAAATCTGGCTAACAACGCTGGCTAACAATGCAATAGATTAATGTTTGTACTTTCGACAACAGCACCAGCCGTGTAATGTCGGAGAAATAACTTACGGCGGCAGAGCACTGCAACGCTGTCCGGAAGTACTGAATGCGCGCAATAAGGTGCGCACGAGAACAGCTGAGCGCTTACCTTCTGTTTCAGCTTCTCGTTTGATATGAGCTCGTTGTTCTGGTGGACACAGATGAGGTCTTTGTAGATGGCCCTTACGTCTAAGAGAGGAGGAGGAGCATTTGGTATCGTCGAGTGTTTGAAGAAATCTATAGCTGGAGTAGTGTACGAACGTGCACTTACTTGAGCATCCCATGAGCACAACTCGCTTGCTGCTGAGCAAGTTGCGCACTTCCGCGCTCTCAAATATCAGAGGCATCTTTCGCGGCGAGAAGGCGTCGACGGAACCAGCCTGAGCATCAGATGAAGAAGATGATGATGATACATCATGGGTTCGAAACAGCGCGTCAAATACGAGGACACAGAAAGAAACAGACAGGACCAGCCGCTGAGCTACCAACAATGCTTCTTATTTGTGGGAACACGAATAAATAGGCTTTTCACATGAGAGGAGGGGGAGTGGTATTGAAAAAACGCATGCATGCGCCCTACCCTTTACAACTCATGAATTTAACGGTGCAGACAGCTAATCTCCTTGTCTGGTAACTGTGATGATGTCATATGAGGTCATCTGGTGGTAATCCACTGAACGTCCGTTAACTTACTCTAACAGTTGTGAAACAGGCCATTCGTACAACAACATTGTATAATAAAAAATGAACAAGGATAAAATTACACCATCTCCCCCTAAAGGGAACCATGTGTGGATGCGAAGCAGCGGGGAGATGGTTCGCTTGAGCGGGAGATGGTGTAATTTCGTTTAGGAACTGGCTCGCCAGGTTCTTAAGCTGGGGCGAAGTCCCGCGCCGTGAGCTGCATCCATCCATTCAAAGCGTCGTGGAACGCGAAGAGGAACGCTACGCGCGTCGTGTCTTCTCTCTAACCTGGCCGTCAATTCTCACAGGGCGAGCGGGGAACGCGGTCGACAGGCGCGCGAGAGGGGGGAGCGTAGAAGAGGAGAGAGAGGGGGAGGGCACGCGCATGCGCTGGCGCTCGTCGAGGCGTGCGCAGGAGAGAATGAGGCGCGCGAGAGGGGGGGGGGCGTAGGAGGGCGCTCATCGCGGCGTTGCACAGGGGAGAACGAGACGCGCGTGGGTGGTCACGCCGCACACCACCCCCGGATTGAACTCTGCCATAAGCTGCTTCGCATCTAAAAAGAACAGAGGGCCTCAGGCTCTTTGTTCATCGGCGTCGGACTGATGTGGTCGTTTGTTCGAGGGCTCTCGTCGAACGCAGTGCGTGAGCCTCGGTTGTACGGCGGGTTGAGATCATAGCTACATGATCGCGATACAACAACATGGCGACGAGAAAAAACTTGTAAGTGGCACGCTTCAGTTTACATTTACTTACGCTTGACTTCAGTTTCCTGTGTGCGTGACTCGTGGCTCTTCTGGAATGATGTCAGTCGTAGCTCCAGCACCGTTCTTATCTGCACCTGGTACCCCTCCAGTGCCGTGGAAGCGGTGGCTAAAGCTTTTCAAGGAGTACCTTGTGTCGGTCGGAGCCAGCAACTGGTCAGCAGAGCGAAAAGTGGCTCTTCTCCTGACATCACTGAGAGCGGAGGGACAGCGTCAGTAACAACGAAGAAATGAAGCAAGCAGCAGCAGTCAGCGTCCCTACGGACGCAACGGTCACAGCCCCGCAACGTCAAGTTTCAACAAATGGTTTCAACTGCACCGGTTTCGACATCTGACCGTCGCACGGGAGCATCGGATGAGTACACGGAGTTACTGAATAACTTAAACCTGCTTTTCGAGGATGCAACAAATTTCATCGTTGAGAGGCATCAGTTCTGCTGGAGGCTGCCACTATTCGGCGAGCCTTTCACCCAGTATGCCGCTGAACTCAAACAACTGGCGTTGACTTGTGAATTTGGTTCGACATTCGACGAACGCATACGTGATCAAGTCGTTAAAAGCGTCTCCAGCCCAGCGTTGCGCGAGCGTTTCTTGAACGCCGGCCGAACACTTACGTTGGCCAAGGCTGAAGAAATCGGCAAAGCAATACAGCAAGCTAACGCAGTTTATGATGAAGCACCAGTCCAACGCATCGACGAACCTGCAATGCAAAATCGGACGCTAGATGAGCAGTGCGTCCTTCAAGCATCTTCTGGATTTCGCGCGCCCGTTCATGAGTCAGATAGCGTTCGACGCAATACGCAGCAGCGGGCTTACGCCATGGTGTGGAGCAGAAGAAGGTGCTAGAAGCAACGGCCGTCAATCCTTTTGCTACCGTTGTGGTTCTATGAAGCACAAAGCAAGTGCAAGAAACTGCCCAGCCCGCAGTCAACAGTGCCACAAATGTGGGAAAATGGGACACTTGGCGGTTGTTTGCCGTCAACAACAGTCCGCAGAAGTTGGAGCGTCGCAAGCCGCTGTCTCCACTGTAGAAGAACACGTCGTCCTGAATTCTCCACATGTTCTTAGCGTAGAATTTCCACTATACAAGAAGGAAATCGTCGTCCGCATAGCATTTAAAGGAAATACGCTTCGTCTTCTTGTGGATACTGGCGCTGCCGTAGCCCTCGTAAATAACGCCGATTTTCAGAAATATTTAGCAACATTTTGCACCTTGTCTCCTTCAGCACTGGGTCTTCGGGACTATTCTGGCAAGTTGATTCCTAGTCTCGACACCTTCGAAGCGGAGATAAAATACAGTTGTACTCAAGCAACAGTGATATTTTACGTCCCACAGAAAGGTTCTTCGCTGCTCGGCCTTGACGCCATCCAGAAGCTACAAATTAATATTGTAGGCTCAACCCTGAGTGCCTTCACAATACTACAAACCAGTTGGAGCTTCCGTAAAACACGCCTCCAGGATTTGAAGCACTGTTTTCAGAAGGCCTTCTATTCCTCAAAGACTACGTGCATCAGATCAAACGCCGACCGGATGTAACTTCCGTGAGCGTCAAACTGAGACGCCTTTCTCTGACACTCAGACAGCAGGTATCTGACGAACTAGCACGCTTGGAGGACGAAGACATAATCGAATGCGTCGACGCATCGGAGTGGGTGTCTCCACTGGTGGTAGTGAAAAAGAAGGATGGTTCGCTGCACCTGTGTGTGGACTTGCGGGAACCCAACAAAGCCATCGTAGTCGATGGTTACCCTCTTCCGCATACCGAGGAGCTTTTGCAACTGCTCACCGGAACCACATGGTTCTGAAAGCTGGACTTGGCCTCGGCATACCATCAAGTAGGACTTACAGAAACCAGTCGTGAGTTGACAGCATTAATTTCTCATGATGGACTATTTAGATTTAAAAAAGTGTGCTTTGGACTATCTTCCGCCCCAGCTATGTTTCAAAAGCTTATGTCAAATGTTTGGAAGGGTTGTGCTAACGTAGTCTGTTATTTAGATGACATTTTGGTTTGGGGAAGGACAAAGTCGGAGGACGACCGCAACTTGAAGGAAGTGCTATCACGAATTTACAGCACAGGGATGAAATGGAATCATAAACGCCTTTTCGCAGTGAGAGAACTAACATTTTTGGGACACAACATTTTGGCTGCAGGTCTCTCTCCCATGGAATCGAAAATTAAAGTGGTAGTTAGTGCACCTGCACCACATGACATCAAGTCCCTTCAGTCATTACTAGGATTGACCAGCTAGTATGCCAAGTTCCTACATCATTATGCAGATTTAGTGGAACCGTTGCGCAAAATGCTCCGGCAAGGTCAGTCATTCGAATGGACGGCTGAAGCTCAGAAGAGTTTTGACCCGTTGAAAGAGCGGTTGGCATGCAAACCTGTTGTGCAGATGTTCAACCATAAGCTACCTGTCATAATCACTACGGACGCGTCGGACGTAGGGTTAGGAGCGGTCTTACAGCAACAGGAGGGCTCACACCTTCACACAGTGGCCTTTGCATCACGCGCCCTCTCACCGGCTGAAAGGAAATATTCAGTAGGGGAATGTGAAGCGCTTGCATGTTTATTCGCTTGCGGGGTAGACGGTTATCTGTGGGGTAGACGGTTTACACTCAGAACCGATCAATCATTAGTTGCTTTGCTATCAGGTGGAGAATCTGGTCGTTGACCATTACGCATTTCTCGATGGACAGCTCGGTTACTGTATTACAACTTTCAAATAGAGTATTGCAGATGCACGCAAAATAATGTTGCAGACGCTTTGTCTAGACTGCCCATCAACGAACATAATGCCAGTACTGAGGAAGAAGAAAAAATAGTGTTCCTGGTAACTCCGGCAGTTGACAAAGTACATGCTGCTACAGCCAATGACCCTACGCTGACTAAAGTAATTCAGCAACTCAGTAAAGGCTGGCTACATGAGAAGGCGCTATCGGCTGACCTGATCCCATTTTTTTCACATTCAAGATGAATTTTCCCTTGTAGATGGTCTTCTAATGCGCGCAGATCGCATAGTTATTCCCAAAGTTCTTCGCTCCACTTTTTTGCAGTTGGCGCATGAATTGCATCCTGGCATAGTCCGCACAAGGGAACTTCTAAGAGAGAAATACTGGTGGCCTCATTTAGATAGGCAAGTCGAGGAATGTGTCAAAAATTTTCTTATATGTCAGTCAGCAGATAAGTTGGCCAAACCGGTCCTTGGCCAGATAAGCCGTGGCAAAAGTTAGCCATGGATATAGTCGGATCCCAAACATCACACCCAGCCAAACCTATGCAATAACTGTCATGGATTACTATTACTCTCGCTGGCCGGAAGTATGTTTTACTTCCTCCACGACATCGCACGACGTCATGGATTTTCTTAAATGTCTCTTCAGAAGAGAGGGATTTCCAAGTCAAATCGTTACCGACAATGGTCCTGAATTCATTTCCACATCGTTCCAGCGTTTCTAAAAGAAAGATGCATTCATCACTGCAAATCATCGAATTATTATCCGCAATCCAATGGTCTAATCGAACGGTTTAATAGAGTACTGAAGGAAGCAATACAGGTCGCACAGCTGGAAGGCAAACCAGTGAAACGGACCGTTCTCGAGTATCTAGCCTTGTATCGATTTTCACCGCATGCGACAACGGTAGTTTTGCCCGCAATACTTTTACATGGCAGACAGCCTCGAATAAAATTGGATTTGAGTAACACGGACTCATAGTTCCGAAAACCACATCGACCGCGGAACGTACCTACCAGTCAGTCCCATAATGGAGCGCAATCAGAGGACAGTTCATTCCTGACATCGCAAACTCGCAACAGAATAGAGAGTAAGCAGCAACAGATGAAAGCCTATGTCGATAAACGTAGAGGCGCCAAGTATCCCTTAGTACAAGTTGCGGATTTCGTTAAAGTTCGGTCACACCGAACAGGTACAAACAACTACTTAGGCCCTTTTCAAGTCATGCAAAGGAGAGGTCAAAACTCATTTCTACTTAGTGACGGTAACACTTGGAATGTTTCGAAATTAGTGCGAATACCACTGCGTTCAGAGAATGATGAACGCCTTCCACCCCCAGATTATTCATATGCCAGACTAGCTCGCTATTTCGGCTGCCTGCTCACAGACGAGCAGTCTGATGTTACCAATAATTCCACAAATATTCCGCACAGAAATACTCTGACTGAAGTAGATGTACCAACGCCTGAATATCTGCCATCTACCGCTGCAGACTTCTGCAACCAGGAAGGGGAAGGTAACACGATGCCACCATCAGGTGACAGTAGCAGCGGAACGGGCGAATTCGAACGCTGAAACTGGGCGTCCAGTACACAAGCGCCGCCCTCCAAGATGGACCAAAAGCTACAAGATGTAGTTTTTAGCCTCTTGATGCGAGGTCTTGTAATTTTGCTGTGCTGTGCACTAATATGTCTGTTGTGTTTCTTTTTCTTTCGTCTTGTTGTTCTAATGTGGTAAGTACATTCCAATATTTTTTTTATATTTCTTGACTTTTGGTGGGTGAATGTCACATTTTCAGACATGCTTGTTGTTTATAATGTAACGTTGCTATTCTGCTCTCATTAACTCAGAGCGCCTTTTTGAAGGAGGGGATGAGAGAGAGAGAGAATAAAACGTTTATTTTATGTTCTTGATGTGATGATGTCATTTGAGGTCATCTGGTGGTAATCCACCGAACGTCCGATAACTTACTCTAACAGTTGTGAAACAGGCCATTCGGCCAACAATATTGTGTATTCGAAAAATGAACAAGAATAAAAGAACAGAGGGCCTCGTGCTCTTTGTTCATCGGCGTCGGACTGATGTGGTCGTTTGTTCGAGGGCTCTCGTCGAATGCAGTGCGTGAGCCTCGGCTGGACGGCGGGGTGAAATCATGGCTACATGATCGCTATACAACATTAACGCTATCGAAGGCGAACTGACAGATGCTGGCCTGACGTTATGCATTTCGAAGGCTGCATGGATTTCTCGGGCTCGGGAATTTACGCGCTGTTCTCGCGGTCCTCGTATTTTACGCGCTGTTTCGAACCCGTGAAGCCTTACCGACAAGCTCAAACCCATACCCTTTTAATGATGATGATAGTTATGGGATGATTGACACCTACCCATTCAGGGGGATCGGCCAAGAGTCGGGCGGATCATATAGTATGACATTTTAAGTGCTAATAGAGGTTACAGGGTCAGTAAAAATGAAGAGGTATTTTTAATGAATCCCAGATTTAGCCTAGACCATGTTGCATAACCTGCCAAATGACCAAAAATCATTATGTCAGGATGACATAATTTAAAAATTATTAGCGGTTGATGTGTCGAATAAGTCGATTTGATTCGCATATGAATTTCTCTATAGCACTGCATATATTCTCGTCCGAGTGCCCCAGAACAGAAGCCCCAAATGACATTAGTACTATTCCACCAGCACAGAACGCAGCTTCTTCTTCGGGAAGCGCGCGCCCAACACAAACTTGCAGATGCATGCGCGCACGCTCTGCAAGTTCATTGATGGTTCTGATGAATACCTCCGTGATCTCAATTTTGTGGTGAGTTAACGTAGCGTCACTGAATGTCGTAAAGCCAGGTAACACAATTGTCCGGTGTCAAAGCGGGAACTTAGCATGACTTAGATGTTGTATTTGCCTAGATGAAGCATAACTTGAATTAGAAATAATTGCAGGTTATTTGTCAGTTTCCGTAATTCGGATTAGACCAAGTATACTTATTTTGTATAAGACGCATAAAAGAAAAACGGCCGCGTAATGAAGCGAACATCGAGACCACCGAAACGAGTTTGGCATAAAACATTTGCGAAGTCTTAGTTTTTATGCGTAAAATCCTCCATGTCTTCTTTCCATGAAGTCGTGCAGAGGGCTTTCATCCCTCCACCACGAAATTCAACGAAGCCTTTAGATATAGCGTTCTTTTTTTACACCTGTTTTGCACTGCGGGTACCACGCATTCATATGGTTCAGATATTGATATTCTATAAGCTTAGGTGTTTAGCTTAGATGTCAATACACTAGTGTTTGAAGCATGGCGGCTTGGGCTGGAAACCCAGAACTGCGAGGAGCGTTTGTTTCATACATTTCCTTATAGGGATGATCGTCTTGACAGATGACAGATAGAGAGAGAGATTAATTTCTTGAGTCGTTTTAAAAATGCTTACGCATTTAAAGGTTCCCTGCATAATACTGACTTGTGCGTCCATGATGGTGATGATGATATGTTCGTCCTGATGGCACTTACCCAACAATGGGGATGGTACAAGAACCGGGCGGCCGGGTGTTTACGGTAAAGAAACCCGAAATTTAGGACGAAAAATAAAACGCCGAGTAAATAAAATGTTAAACGAGCACGCAGTCAGATATCAGATGGAATGTAAAACAGGGATTGAGGCCCACGTGGTGATAAACATCTGGATATTAATTAGGTTATAGAAGGAATCCATTTAGAAAACGAATTAGGCACCAGGAATAGGAAGAAATAAAAGCCAACACGGTAATTGTTATATTTCATTGATGCAATCGAATACAACAGAGGAGGCATCCCTGTGGCCATAACCTAAACTAGTGCCTACAAATGATACGATTACTGCAACATTTATTGCGAATCCTATATTTGAAGCGGAGCTACAAAGGTAAGTTTTTCTCTGATTAGAATATCGGTGGCAGAATAAGAACAAATGGTCTGCTGTTTTGATTTCATTGCAAAACTGGCACAACTGCCATGCCTTGCACCATCGCTGTTCGTCAGAAGAGGAAAAATGTTGCACCAGGTATCACTGTTTGTTTGCCGTATATTAATCAATACAAGATTGTATTCAAGAATTATGTAAGTAAAAGTTTAGTTGCGGATACTGACAGCCTAATGGGCTGCAAGACTCTGTGCAAGCTGCACACCCCTGCTTATTTCAGCAATATCTAAGATCTGCCAATTTCTCTTTGGAAACAATTATTTCTAAACCCTAAAGGTGTCGCGTATATGTGGTAAAATTGGGAGTATTGGTAAAACTGGGATATTGTGGCTAATGAGTCTACCATTTCATTCAGATATAGTCTGTGGTGGGCAGGTGCCCATAGCAACTGCTTTTATTTTTTAGGTTGGTGGTATTAGATGATAAAACATACTAAGGAGTGTTAAATTCGTTGCCGCAGGATCTGCTGAACATACTGAAAGAGAATCTAACTTTAACTGCTGCTGATTTATTTAAGGGAAGCTTGTATTGTCCTAGAAAAATCAATAGTTCGGCAATAAATATAGGTGTATATTCTTGAAGTCGAACCGAAAAAGACCAATCAAGATAGGGAGACAAGATGCCTATCCGAGCCTTTCCCTTTGATACCGATGCACCGTTGCAATTATATTGCTTATTTTCAGGTGAGCAAAATGATCTTGTAAGTGATAATTGAAATATCTAAATCACATTTGTTTCGCATCAGGAGGGAAAATGTAATCGAATGATATGTGAAGGCTTGGATTGAGTTTACGTTTTAGTCCCATATGCTTGATCGTTATATTAGTGGTACTAGCAGCGCTTGTACTAATATAATCGGAGTGGTGCGTAGTCGCCATGAATGTGTTTTAAAAAATGAGCTAGATTCTTTACCGAAAACGTAGAACGATCTTTAAGTCAAACTGTGTACCTTTAAAACTGTTTGTTTGGTTGTTGCTCTAGTACTAGCCCAGCAAGCGCAGCATCTTTGTCTCACATTTGTCACTGTACTGAGTGTCACTGACGTTATGCTGCCCTGCATTGCGAAGGCATAAGAGTGTTCTCCAAAATCCTGTACTAACAAATTTCAATAAGATGGCGTCCGGAAAACGGTGGCCATGACACCAACAGTGCGTTTGACCGGTTATTTGTGCCAGGAGACTCGGCACCGCAATTGATGATTACCGGAACCCGGCACCACCCATGAAACCTCGCTCCTATCGTCAGGTGGAATTGCCCACACATTTAGTGCCTGTTACGGGGCTGTGCTAATCTTTTTCGAACTGCAGGATGTCCTCTAAATGTGCAGCGTTTTATGAGCAAGCTGAATAGTCAAACACATTGTCCTAACCAAAGGGAAAATGCA
This sequence comes from Rhipicephalus sanguineus, assembly GCF_013339695.2. Classification (NCBI taxonomy): domain Eukaryota; kingdom Metazoa; phylum Arthropoda; class Arachnida; order Ixodida; family Ixodidae; genus Rhipicephalus; species Rhipicephalus sanguineus. The sequence continues at coordinate 146,392,648 of NC_051185.1, forward strand.
AAGCAAATGGGACTAGCAATTCCCTGTGCCTCCGTTAAAGGTATTTTATATGAAGCGCAAGATGACACAACTCACGCGTAGCCTGACCAAGGCGGCTGGTGGCTTTGCGTGCGCACTGATTGTACCTGCCTGCCTCTGTCCGTGTTCTTTGCCAAATGATCTTTCCACGCCTAATCACCTTTCACATATACGTAGAGCCGTACCAAATTCACGAGACGCACGTCTGGTATATCTCCCTGCTTTTATTCCTACTTCGTCTTCGTGCGCATCTGCGATGTGGTCTTTTAGCACGGCCGGTTTACTGTACGGTAATTACGGCCATACCGTAACGTCACTGCCAGAACGTAGCTTTTTTGTCTGCAAGTCGTCTATGAATTGTTCCGATCATCTCGTCACGTAACCGTACGCAATGAGCAACGCGTGAGGCTATAACGTTTGAGACAAAAAAGCTGAGTGCCTATGACATCGGTGCTGTGTCGCCGTACTTAAATTGCCGTAAACCGGCCGTGCTGAAACACTCCAATGGCAGTGGCAGCGTAATCTCAAAGTTTTCGGACACGCGTTCACGGGAAGGCAACGCGAAGAGTTTTAGATGCAAAGCATCTTATGGCGGTGTTCAATCCGGAGGTGGTGATGGTGTGCGGCGTGACCACTCTTACTGCGCATGCGCATCCTCCTCGCTCTCCTCTCCTACGCTCTCCCGTTCTCGCGCCCCTGTCGACCGCGGTCCCCGCTCGTCCTGTGAGAATTAACGGCCAGGCTAGTGGGAAGACACGACGCGCGTAGCGTTCCTCTTCGCGTTCCACGACGCGAGGTCGGTAGCATGCCCACGAACGCCAACAGAACGCGATCGTGCAAGTGCTCCGTCTTCGCATCGCTTCATGGTCCCCTTTAGCGGGAAATGGTGAAATTTCTTTTTGTCAACTGTGGGCGCACATCATTACGGCAGCGTTGCGACTTGCGAATGTTCGCGCCGTTCATTTGAATATGTTAGACGTCGCGATTAACGCACGCCTGTCCGTATGCCCAATAAGGGGCGGCGTCAGGCGTTTTAGAATGATGGATCTACTTCTCCCGGTACATACCGACAAAAAGGCTTCGTTGCACGCATCTGACCTTAAGTCTAAGCCAACGTCGATGCCGGCGAGAGGGTGTCAGCGAAACACTAGCGTGGTGCTTTCGCGAAAAGGAACGGCGGCTCAATCTTACTTCACATCGGGCGTTCGCGCCTAGAGCACTGACTGTGCCGCGTAGCATCATTGTGTTGTCCTGTAGTGCAACACCTTGGCTCCCTTGTCGCAGAGTGTAGTCGAAGCGTCTAGTATTCTCGTCGTCCTTGTCTAAACCAAGGACAAACAATAGAGACACCTCCGTAAACCAGTGGTCTCGTCCGTTCCCAAAGAAAGCCACACCGAGCAATCTCTCGATAAACTTCGTTTAACCCGTTAAATCATTTTAGTGCACTAGTTTCGCGTAGTAAGTTTTCTTGGAATTTTTTTTTGTCCCATACAGTGACTTGAATGTAGCCGCTGTGAGCGAAAAAAATAATTGCCGAAAGGTTGCCTAAAGGTTGCCTAAAATACTCCAAAGAAATACATCGCGCGGAGCGCCTCAAATATCTGCTGCTTGCTCGAATAGTAATGGCACTTTCTTACTACTTCCCATTGGCGGCCACTACATTGTCTGACATTGTGCTTTGTAACGAAGATATACGGAAATTCTGCGCACACTTCGATTGTTTTAAAAGAAATTCTACAAATTGAACAAACACTGTACGACTAGAGAAAATGGCTCATTAGTTGGTAGTAACCGAGTCCAAAAGTTCCGAAGCTGATGACCCACTAGTTTCGAATGCAGAAGGGGCGCAAACATTGAAAAATGTGTGAAATACTAATGTTCGTCTTGGGCGTAATCGCGCTTTTTTAACGTACAGGAACAGACTGAATACACCACAAACACAGAGCGCTGTGACTAAAAAAGATTGCAAATGCACAGAATGGGGAACTGGCTTTCTCGGCTCTTGAAAAACTTATTAGAATGTGTCGAAGGGTAAACTGCTACAAGAAAAGAAGCCAGAGTAAGAATTGCGGGATCAACCATGTAAGAAAATTTGTGGATTCCTGTAAGGAAGTCGCGTACAATATTCCTTTGACATGCGGTAAGAGATACGTCGGACAGATGGAATGATGTCTAAACGCAAGATTAAGAGAGCATCGAAATAATTGTCAGCTAACCACGCAGCCGGGCAATCTAGCAACACATGATACACAGTGCAAATGTAAGCCGCTTTTGGAAAAAAAACACAAATTTGTCACAGGTTCATGATAAAATGGAGGGAACAATAACGGAATCTTATATGATCATGTAGGCAAATGCCGATGATTGTATCAGCACACCATTCATTAATCTTTCTTAAAAAGAAATTCATTTTATAAAAAAAACCTAACTTTTATCATGTCCGGTGAGTTTTTGTATCTTGCCTCAGGTTTTAACGCGATAGCGTTAGAGAGCTTTTTTTGCAGAAATTCCGCCGTCGGTGACGACGTCGCTTGTGAGCGAAAAATCTTCCGTGAGCGGAAAATCGAGAAAGATGCAAATAAAATAAACAGTAAAAAATTACACCATCTCCCGCTAAAGGGGACCATGAGGCGATGCGAAGCCGGAGCACTTGCACGATCGCGTTCCGTTGGCGTTCGTTGGGCATGCTACCGACCTTGCGTCGTGGAACGCGAAGAGGGACGCTAAGCGCGTCGTATCTTCCATCTAGCCTGGCCGTTAATTCTCACAGGGCGAGCGGGGAACGCGGTCGACAGGCGGGCAGCGTAGGAGAGGAGAGAGAAGGGGAGGGGACGCGCATGCGCTCGAGCTCATCGCGGCGTTGCGCAGGAGAGAATTTCGGCATGTCTAGCCCGCGTTTCAGAGGAAGAGTGGAAAGGGGGAGGGAAGAGGGGTATGGGAAGGGGAAGGGGAGAAGGAAAGTGGAGAGGGAAGGGGAGAGGGTATGCGCATGCGCAGTAAGGGTGGTCACGCCGCACACAACCACCACCACCAACACCGGATTGAGCTCCGCCTTAAGATACTTCGCATCTAAAATCTTCGGTCCCATTGAGGATCGAACCCGGGCCGTTCGCGTGGCAAGCAGGTGTCCTACCACAAAGCCACGATGTCACTTGCAACTGCTGCGAAAAAAAAAACACTACATAAATGTCATGTAATGGAAGGAGTCTCTTTAACGCATTTTGTTCGGCAGGTGTCACAACGAAAATGAGCCCATTCGGCGATTTGTAGGCGCATTTTAGAGGCCATCAAACTACGTTTTTGCGCGACGCCATGCTTCCAAAAAAGCCTTGATAGCGCAGCCATTGCCGCTAAAAACACACACGAACTTTCAAACAGCTCCAAAAATGGACAACTATGTCCATCTAGCGGAAAACATATCAAGCCATCGCCTCCTTTCTAGAGGAGGCTTTGATCAAGCAAACAGCAAACATTAGATAATATGCTGCCATATGTGAGCCATTGTGAGAAATATGTCTCGACCCTAGCACAGGGAAGTGCTTTCGATCGAAAACCTGTACCATTACTATAGATACATCGCGCGCGTGCGTGTGTGTGTGTCTGTGTGCGTGTGCGTGTGTGTGCAACAACACACATTGATCAGTATGCACTTAATGGTTGAAGTGCGAACTAGGGGCCAGATTTCGCTACCGCGTTCAACTCTTAAAAGCGAAGCGTAGGTCCCCCAATTTTTTGCGATGCTTTACTTTGCGTATATATGTGACGGAAACGTCTGGAAATAAAACAGATGTTAGTCTGCGCTCTGTGTTTGTGGTGTTTTCAGTCTGTTCGTGCACGTTAAAAAAGCGCGATTACCCCCAAGATGTACAACCAACTAGCCCCTATAGCTGCTCTTATTACTAATGTTCAGGCACATAGGGATTGGTGACGTGGTTCAAATAAAAAAAAAACATGGCTGATCCCTCCGTCATAGGAATCGGTATAACACGAAAGTGAAACGTGTCTTCAGAGAAGTAGTGCTTATTGTGTAGTGATATATGAGAGCTTGTACAATGTCTATTCGTGTTTGGCAGCTATAGCACCGTTTGACGTGGATGCACCCATGTTGACAGCATGTCTCTATCGCGACGACTAACGCCGATGATCATGATTAAACCATTGTGGTAGCTGACGGTGTGAACATATATTTGGACACAGCGAATCGTGAATCCCGCGTAAGGATGATATCAACAAGCTCATAATCAACACTGGTACCCGGTATGCACTTCTTCAAAGCGTCGTCAATTAAGGAGAGAAACGGCACGGGGTGCGCTTTCTAGTAATGCGTAGCCGACGCCTGTGCTCATGCATACAAAACACACACTGCGCTTCAGCAACACGGGAGGTAGAGGTTCGTAGCCTGAGCCGCAAACGCGTGCGTCCCACTGGCCTGTGTCTCGCAGGCGCTGCTCTCGCTTCACCAAGGCACGACATTCGCCCGTCGAAATCGCGTCCTTTCTGCAACGCATATTGCAGCAGTTTTGTTAGTCGGCGCTCTCGCAATTGAAGCAGTCGGCGGCGGAGAAATCCCGTTGGTGCACGTGGAAGCTGCAGTACTGAGCCGACGCACGCTAACACGAAGCCAAATGCAAAGAACTTAACTGCGTCAAGGGTGCCTCGGCGACGCCAGCGCTGCCAGTCTTCCTCTCTGGTATCGAGACGCTTTAACCATGACCTCCGATATCGCGGGCAATCTCGGAGTAAGCGCTAGTAAGTGTCGATCGTAAAGCATTACTTCGTTTCACATCTCACAGACGACGGCACCACCCCGCTCCGCCCGCCGCGAAAGAGTGTCTGAAAGATATAAGGCGCGTTCGCGCCGTGTCCTGCATCTCCCTAGTTAGCTTACTCGGTTGGGTGCCGGGCGCTTGCCGCCGCGGCCGCAACGTCGTGGGTTCGATTCCCAGCGGGGTATCTTTTTCTTGGTTTTTTCATTTCTCACCCGTTGGCGTCCATTTTATCAACGTCATATCCGTGACGGATGTACTTGGTGGACCCCGGCATAAAACACTTTCGTGTTAAAAAAAAGTTATTTCGCCGCAAGGGCGAGGTAATGAATACGACAGCAACAAATCGATCTGTTATGCGAAGAATGGGTAGCAGCCTAGCAGCTGAATTCTTTAGCGTCCTATCTGAGGTAATTCGACAAAACGCTGGCGTAAGAAAAAGAGGCCGCTTCAGCCAGGGAATCATCTCAAGCATCCTCCAAGTTTCTATTCATATTATTATAGCGATCGCATGGATATCGTGAATATTGCTGTTGTCCCCTGTCGTACATGTTCGTCACACATGGACTTCATTTGCTGCATGTTTTAGTACATAGGAAAGTAATGAAAAGACCAACATGACATCACCATGGTGCATTGTCATGCGGCATGACTTACTAGACGTGCATGACATGCTATTCTTGTCATGACCTTCATGTTGCTCACGCACCAACGTCACCTCATGAGAATTTCGGTAGACATCGTGTTTATATGCACCACGAGAGCACTAGAACCTTGTCAGGTATGTGATGACGTACATGACAGGCAGGGCATGATTATCATGTCATGACCTGCCATTTATATTTTTCGTACACTCATGTCATGGCAATTGTGGTATGTATAAATTGTTATGAAACCGCGGTTTCATAACAATTCATGCGTTTTTCCTTTTAGTTTTAAGGTGACACCGTACAAACTGTGGCTAGCTGCAACCGCTTCGCTAATAAAATATACAACAGAGACGTCATGATACCACATCAAAAATTACCACAACCGCAAACCAGCGTTCTCAATATATGCAGCTTCTCTTCCGCTCAAAACAATCAACGGGGCGCTGACGCCATTGGCACCGTATTTTGCTATCATGCTTGCCTCAACAACTTCGCGCGTGTCCTTGACTATGTTTCTGTGCATGAGGGCACAATCCTTAAACAGTGGTTAAGACCCGCAATCATCGCAATGCGTTGAGACATGACCATCTCCATCAAACTTGAATTTAGGCTTATCATCCCTTAGTCTGTTATTGAGAGGTCTACTGGTCTTCCCTATGCATGCTTTGTCAGACGAGAATGGGAAGCGATGGACATCACCCTGTGCACAGGGCACTCAGGCAGCAGCGGCGACGGCGAAAGGACGCACGCTAACCTACTGTCTGCACTCTTTGCAGATACCGGCATATCATCAAGAAAAGTGACTTGGACAGCGCTACCGAAACCGCCATCTACCTCAGCCTGCTGCAGTTTCAAGTTATCAAGTTTGTGCAGGGGGCGTTGTCTTTTTGCAACTGGCTTCACTCAGGCAGCAGCGGCGACGGCGAAAGGACGCACGCTAACCTACTGTCTGCACTCTTTGCAGATACCGGCATATCATCAAGAAAAGTGTAAGCCATCCCATCCGGAGTCGTCTTCTGCCACGAGAGCTGAGTGCCACACCGTTTATACAATTGTGTTGCTGTGGCTTTACCATTACCAGGACCTGGACAGCGCTACCGAAACCGCGATCTACCTCAGCCTGCTGCGGTTTCAAGTTGTTATCAAGTTTGTGCTGGAGACGTTGTCTTTTTGCAACTGGCTTCACTCAGGCGGCAGCGGCGACGGCGAAAGGACGCACGCTAACCTACTGTCTGCACTCTTTGCAGATACCGGCATATCATCAAGAAAAGTGTAAGCCATCCCATCCGGAGTCGTCTTCTGCCACGAGAGCTGAGTGCCACACCGTTTATACAATTGTGTTGCTGTGGCTTTACCATTACCAGGACCTGGACAGCGCTACCGAAACCGCCATCTACCTCAGCCTGCTGCAGTTTCAAGTTATCAAGTTTGTGCTGGGGGCGTTGTCTTTTTGCAACTGGCTTCACTCAGGCAGCAGCGGCGACGGCGAAAGGACGCACGCTAACGTACTGTCTGCACTCTTTGCAGGTTGGTTAACTTTCATATTGAACATTATATGCACCTAGGTTCGTCGCTGCTGTTGCTGCTGCTGAAGTTTTATTGGGCATTGTAGTCACAACAGTGTTTTCTTTCTAATCTTCAAACTTTGTCTCTTGCTTGTGGGAGAGCACGCGCGCCCATTTCCTTTCCTTAAGGCAGGCGCGATCGGGAACTGACAGCGGGAGCGAAGGAACCACTAGGAGAGGAGCACAGTCGCCCTTTCTGGACAACCCCTTCTTTCCCGCTACTCCTCGCATCCCGGCTCGCGGGAAAGGGAACTCGCCCTGCGAGGGAATCAACCCTCGCGGTGGGGAGGGACACGGGAGGTGAACAAAACTGCCGACCAGGCAGGGAGACGGTCTCTCGTGCCCTGCTGACCGGCGAAGGAACATCTCACCGCCCCGAGACCCGCGAGCCGATCATCGACCGAAGGTGTAAGCCATACCCTTTGTTTTTCTAAGAGAGCGGGCTATCCCTCTACGCGACATTTACGCGTTATTGCTAACGTAGCAATAAAGTGTTATTTGTTGTGCTAGCCTGTTGCCTTATTCGCCCGAACCCGTCGTAGCTGCGATGACGCGCGCTACGGGAAGGGGACGTTGACACGGTACGACTATTTGCGGCTGGGACCGGAGCTAGGCTTCTGCACCAGCCGTGCATAGAGCGGACCCCCTCATGCTTTGTGCGCACAAGAATATTTTCGTGTAATTTTTACTTGAAGTGCTTGAAACCATGGGGAGTAAAAGTTCGGGCGACATGGCCAATATTGCGGCGACCCTTGCTGAGAGGCAGCCTAATAGCATTAAAGAGGTCGTGAAATTTCTAGGTGATCTAGTAGGAAGACGTGACGCGTTGTCGACTGAGGTTAAATGTGAAATAGCTAAGGTCGCTTCCTCGAACACTGAAATAGTCACTGAAATTGGAAGTGTTCGAGATGCTATTGGCTTCATGAATGAGAGCTTTGAGCTCTTTAGGACTGACGTGGAGGCTTTTCGCAAGGAGATTGACGTCGTAAAGGCTGAGAGTGCGCAGTGTCGTAAGGAAAACGAAGCACTGCGGAGGGACCTGAAATAAGCTAGACGGGAAATTGTCGAGCTGAAGCAATACAGCCGAAATATGAATATCGAAATCCAAGGTCTTCCGCAAATCGAAAAAGAAAACTTGGAGAAAACTGTCGCAAACATCGCCAAGTGCTTAGGAACTGATGTCAAAGATAATGACATTGACGTCGCGCACCGTGTACGATCGAAAGATAAAAAGAAATCAAATGTGGTCGTCAGATTCCTCACCAGAACGGCGCGAGACAAGATTTTGTCCGCAGCAAAAAAGATTAAACTAGAGAGCACTCGTCTTGGTTTTGACAACAGTAACCCTGTATATATAAATGAACAACTGTGCATGGAAATGAAGGTTCTGCTCAGTAAGGCGCGGTAAGCAAGGTGTGAAAGAGAAAGGAAATATGTATGGGTATCACGGGGCAGGATCTTCATGCGGAAAGCAGACAGGACACCTGTTTTAAATGTAACTTCTGAGGCGGATGTGGCTAAAGTAGTCTAGCTTAATAGTAGACTTATATTTCTGCTGTGAGCAATGGCAATGTATTCCAGCGTTTCTGAATTGAACTCGTATGTAAGCGGCCGTCATAGGCAGCCCCTGACATTCCTTCACATTAACATGCAGTCAGCTCGTTCGAAATAAGAAAACTTTCTTTTGTTTCTTGATGAGTTCAATTTCTTATTTTCCGTTATTATGATGACTGAAACTTGGTACCGTAGTGAAACAGACGTGTTTCGTATTGACGGATATAATGTTGTGTACCAAAATAGAAAATCGAGAATTGGTGGTAGTGTATGCTTGTATGTCAAAGCTGAAATAACGTATGAGTATCGTGAAGATCTGTCTCTGTGCACCGATGACCTTGAGGCGTTAACCTTACAGTATCACAACTACATTTTTGTTGCAATTTACAGGCCACCAAGTGGCAATTTCGATTCATTTATTCAAAATTTAGGAAACCTATTTTCCGTTGTAAGCCAATTTAATTACACACTAGTGCTGGGAGGTGATCTTAACATAGATATGTTCAGCGACACACACAAACAGATGAGACTTTCAGACCTTCTTGCTTTCTTTTTCTTAACAAACGTAATTACCATTCCAACACGTATTACTGATACCACTTCTACTCTATTAGACTTGTTTATCACAAGTAGTACAAACAGTACGTTACAGGCAGGCGTCTTGCGTGCCCCGATAAGTGATCATCTGCCCATATATCTAGTCATAGAAAACATAACCAGTGTAAGGAGTCAAATCCTTCCTGCCGTTCACTTTCAACAAATTTATCCGCGAACGCTATCTTCTTTTAGAGAGGAAATTAGAACTCTAAATTGGAACAACGTTCTGTCTAGTTCTTCGGCTGATCTTGCTTACGATTGTTTTATTGATACTCTATGTTCTGTGTATAAAAAACATTTTACTTACAAAGCTTTAAAGAGACCAAAACGGGTGCTCAAACCTTGGATTTCTTCCGCAATACTCCATATGATAAAAGAAAAAAATAGGTTGTATCAAGAGTTTCTGATACAGCGAGACCCGGATAAATTTAAAGCTTTTAAGGTATACAGAAATAAACTCACTAAACTACAAAAACAAGCTAAACGCGATTATCACTTCAAAATGTTTGACGGTGTCACTGATTCTAAGCAATTATGGAACAAACTTAATGCTAATATATCTACCAAACAAGTGACTAATGACAGTGAGCTGGTGATCAAAAATAAAATATGCAAGGGCGCAGTACTAGCAAACAAATTTAATGAGTACTTTACGTCACTAGTTGACAGTAGTCATAATTGTGATTCATCAGGTTATTTGCCTCCTGCTTTAAATAATTCTGTGTTTGCTAATCCTACAGACGCGCAAGAGGTCATCAGAGTTTTTCAACATTTCAAATTGAGTAAAAGCGACGACATAGATGGCTTAAAATTAGAACCTATATTATATATTTTAGATGTCATATGCGCCTGCTTAGTACATATTTATAATCTCGTGTTCACCGCTGGGCTGTTTTCCCAGAGAATGAAAAACGCTAAAGTAACGGTTATATATAAGGGTGGGGACAAAAACAATTTAGGAAACTACAGACCAATTTCGATTTTGCCAGTTTTCTCTAAGGGGTGTGAAAAACTTATTTTTATTCGCTTATCTAATTTCTTTAATAAACACAACATTATTACGCCGTCACAGTTCGGTTTTCAGTCAGGCCTCTCAACCGAAAGTGCCTTACCACACCAAAAGGAATTGATTCTAAGAAATATAGAAGCAAAAAAACTTACCCTAGGAATATTTCTAGATTTCTCCAAAAGCATTCGATAGAATAAACCATGATATTATGCTAGAAAAACTTCACTGTTATGGAGTTCGCGGTACCGTTTTAGCTTTAATAAAAAGCTACTTATCTAATAGGAAACAATGTGTATCAATCAATCGAGAGCTATCATCATCCATGAACGTTAAGAATGGTGTACCTCAAGGTAGCATTTTGGGACCCCTATTATTTAATATTTTTATCAACGATATTGTACGTATTGACAGCTTTGTAGAATATGTAATCTACGCGGACGATACCAGTATATTTTTTTCTGGGGAAACGGCTGATGACCTCGTTGTTTCTGCTAATGAGATACTAAATAAAATATATGCCTGGACTGTGGCAAATTCTCTACATATTAATTGCTCTAAAAGCACGGCTGTACTGTTCCGTGCGAAAGCCAGGTCATTTGAAACGTCTCACAAACTAATACTTAATAACGTTGTAATTAAACTTTGTCAAACAGTTAAAACTCTCGGTGTCAATTTTCACGAACACATGGCATGGAATTACCATGCCGAACACATTAGTCACAAACTTTGTAAAGTTTTAGGTGTGTTGCGTCGATGCCAGGACATACTACCTGTGAAACAAAAAATATTAGTGTACAATGCTCTTTTTTCTTCACATTTACACTATTGTCATCTGGTCTGGTCTACAGGCTCTAAAGCATCTTTAAAGAACCTGGTTGTGTTACAAAAAAATGCCTTGCGATGCATTGAAGCTGTATCCTATAACGCACACACTGCTTCAATATTTGAAAAACAGAATTTTAATAATTACCAGTTATTACGAATACCAGCTTCTGTCAGCTTTTAAATCAGAAATACGCAGAGGAAGTATCTTTGTACGCACCTTGGCCACCTTGCAACCAAATCCTGCCAGTCGCATTACTCGGTATACGGAGACTTGGCATGTACCATGTCCTCGCACAAACTACACTGTAAACCACTTTACACCCATATGGGTGTAACTTGGTGTCTATAACTCACACCCCTACACCCCAAAAAATAGGTGTACCAAGCAGGATTACACCTATACAATGGGTGTAATTTCAAACTTTCACCCAGTGGGTGTGGTTGGGTGTAAATGCATATTACACCCAAATGAAAAAAAGGGTGTAGGGTGTAAAAGCACATTACACCCAAACGAGAAAAAGGGCGTTAGGGTGTTTATGCACAATTACACCCAAACACCCAGGCAAAAATTTCCATAATTCGAGTGGTTCCCCCCTCCAAGTTGGCTCCCATTGAAACGCTAAAAAGCTTACCCTTTAGCCAGTCCTTTCAAGGGCGCATGACCTATTATAGTGGCTCCTGCCACAGAAGGAAAATGCTGGCAGCAGCACTGATTTTTTGGTGCATATGAAGCACGGCATATATGGCCCTTACATATACAGTGCAATCGTGACTGAATACAATGCCATTACCTAAAATGTGTTGACACACATTGCAAGATGTTCACACAGTTATCCAATAGTACAAAATAAAGCCAAGCTTTTATAAACACAAAGCTCGTACATCCGGGCAAATTCGAGTGTGCGGAGCGGCATCGCGTATGCCGCCAAACAAGGAGCACAAATGACATGGAGCACAAATGACCAAGGCGTTTGTGTGAAAATATAAAGCAAGGGCGTTATTTCCACTTCATAATGAATTCAATTTAACATGCTTCATTGTAACACAGGCGTATAGTGCAGTATGGGTCTTAGAACAAGCTACACCCGTGCGAGTGGAGTGTAATAGATGAAACCGCCCTCGAAAAGGTAGCAGTTACAGGGAGAAGCACAAATGAACCTTCTTCCCTGTCAGCCCCCTTGGGGTACTACAGACACCTGGTCCCTTCGGGCGCACCCCAGCATGAATTTTCCCGCTGTAGTTGCCCTTCCTAAGGGAAATATTGGTGCCACTTCTTATACCTGCACTTATGCAGTTGATAAAATAAGGTGCCATCGTCTTAGATGGGCTGCATAACATCAGTGTATGTGTTTGAAATCAACAGGAACACACAAGGTACGGTCTGGTCGTTCTCCTGTTAAAGAGATAGTTCAGAAATGTGCAATTCCTTGATGAGAAAGTGGATTGAGAAAGTTTCAAAATTCCAGCAGTGCCCACACCATTGTGCCTGTTGTCGACTTTCTTAGTAGGGTAAACACTGTCATCACACAGCTGTAGCTGATACACGAGCAGGGTATCAATGCTCCGTGACAACTCACGCAACATTTTAAGGACTCAGAATGTCGTTTTCCACAGCAGGCCTCCATATTATCTCTTTTCTGGGAAAGTACATGAGTGAAGTAGAAAACTGTGCACATTGCTGGAATTATGAAATCTTTCCCACTATCTCAAAAGCAACGGATTGTGGCTCCAACACAAAAAAGTGAGCAATCGGGCCATGACGCGCACGTTGCAGCGCATGCTGAATGCGGTAATATGCAGGAAATGCATGGGAATAGAGACGTTATGACCACGACAGCCCTGCAGAAGCATTACCTACATAACAACAGTTCAATCAAATTTTACACGGGCATGTTCAGAGAAATTTAAAGATTATCCCTTTCCAAGCAAAGACAACAGAATCATTGGTAATTGAATAAAACGAGTATTTATTTCCTTTAAAAATATTGACAATACTTAAAGCTTGTCATATAGCTCAAAAATAAATTTTAAAACAATATTCGATGCAATGATTTCACTGACAAGTACTGGCAGTTTTGTTAAGCAAAGGTTTCAATAGCAAAAGATCTCAATTATTAAAACTACTGCAAAAAAGTCACAAACTCCTTTGAATATAAAAACTAAGCCAATAACCCACAAAGTGGAATGACCTGTGAGAACATGTTGAAATCGGCAGAGACAATATGGCTTGTATTAAAATGTCACAAGAAAATGAGCAAGAAATTGAAATGAAATACTAGTACCGCCATAGTATTCGTTTCTGTATAATGTAAAACAAATAACTACTCGTTACCATATGAAAATATAACTTTATGGCTTAAGCTCGAGTTAATCACAGGTGGCGACATACTTTAAGCAGAAGCTAAGGCCTATTTGCTAGGCTTTCTTGAAAATGTTCAGGAGGTTTACTACTTGTGTCCTCGGAGTCATTACCCACTGGCCAAGAAGGAGCCATTCAACAGCGACGAGAACGTTGAACGCCTTGTGATGGCAGTCGGTATTTAACAGCCAATGTGCTGCCATGAGTGCAGCTACTCATTCTTCGGCATTGGACCCACTGAAGAGCAGTTCTTTGTCCACATGGAGGAAAAGCTTGCTTGCATAGGGAAGATCGGGGCCATCGTACACAATGCAAGGTGTTATTGGAACGCTCGCTCCCTGCATGATAAAAAATAAAAAGATCATTGTCTGGAAAGCGCTACGCAGACTTCAATTATTTGTTTCAGTAAATAACAGTTTCTGTACCGTGTGCTATCGTGAGTAATATGAGCTCGAACATGAGAGCACGTGGAAAATAGCCTTAAAACTGAGATAGGGTGATACGTGGATGGCGCTGCCGAAACTGGAGGGGAGAGGGGGGGCGCTGTTCCGCTGACTGTTGGTACTCCCGCCTCGCTAGCGTTGCTGCGAGATGTCGGCTGATTGCGTGCCAATGACCGCTAGCAATGATAACAAAATAAATAAATGAGGCGCAGCGATAAGAAGCATATAAAACAAAACTCTGCAAAAGGACTTCTCTTCAAGGCTGCAAGTTGCAGCCTTGAATGTCTTATAAATCTTATAATCAAATGTCTTATAAATCATTAGGCTTGTCTTTTACCAAATAATATCATTGGAGGTGGTCGTACAAACTGCGTTTTTTAATGTTTGTACATGTAAAAGTATTTAGCGAAGTTACAACGCCAAAGCGAGGCGAGGCGCATATAACTCTTAATAACCACAACAAAATAATGAAAGCTAGACATAATGGAAACAAACAGAATAAAATAAATTGTGCTCGAACGCGGGCACTCAGGCGTACGCACGAAGGGGGGGGGGGGCGCACCCCCCTAGTCAATTCAGACAGAGGGGGGGGGGCGCAAAGTCTGCCCCCTACTTTGACTTTGTAGTAAGGCGGGGGGAGGGGGGCAGCGATTAACCTTCCTACTTCCCTCCCCCCTGGTGGGGAACCCTGCGCACGTCTCAGTGCACACTGATGCTCGATCTAGCGCTTGCACAGTTCAGGTAGTTCAGGCGATTCGGCCACATACAGACATGAAAAATTCATTCGAACACAAGTCAAGTTTAACGAACGGCTCCCCGTGCACGGGTGCCGGCATTATCAGGAAACCTATGTTACGGATGAATTAAAACGTCGGTACGAATTTAACGAAACGGAATGTATTAGCACTTAGGCGAGCTTCGCGCGGCGTACCTAAAACGAAGCAACATGCTGCGTTAAAATGACCCACACGCATCAACCCGAGCATCACGGTAGTTTTAGCGCACAAAACGAACACGAACGGAAAAGAACGACGCGGACACCACGTCGTTGTTTTCTGTCCTGTTTTTTTTTTTCTTGTGCGAAAAAAATGCACTTGAATTACCAACAGGCCGAAGCATACGCGCCTTAGACACGCTTGACGCTTAGAGGTAACAGGCGCCGTCACAACCCAACTATTCTTAAATCAAAATAGTGGTTCATCGAGAGCGGGGCCCCCTTCCAACACCACCGCCGACAGGAGGGCACCGCCACAACTGCGTTCAAATCCCCCACCGAATCACAGCCGCGCATGCGCACACTGCTTTCAACACCAAACAAAGCAAAGCTTGCCCGCGCCTAATGTCACACAACTTTGCCTTCATCCCGATGAAACAATACACTCACATATGCTCGCTACGTTAACAAATGCTCACCGATCGTCAAGCAGTTAAGAAAAGCTTAGTTAACGGCATTAGATCGCGCTCTCGGAGTTAACAAAGCGCTGGCCGTAGCAACGTGATAGTGGTACATACCGTTTCAGTTCGAGTGCTCCACGATATGAAGCTGCAGGTCTCCCTTTGAGTATAGTGCATCTTCGTAATAAGCAGCACTGGCAGAAGGTAAAGGACGAGCACACAGCGCACGCACACTTCAAACAACCGAAACACACCGATTGCAAAACTCGACCGATCGGGAGGCGATGCACAACACACGCAGAAAACGATGGAGTCCGGCGGCGTGTCTGAGCGCGTTGCTTAGGTCACGTGGTGATAGAGCTGTTCCGCTGGTTCCGCGCGCTGCGCACGCGCGGCGGCTGCGCCGGCAGAGGAGGTGGCGCCCCGGCCGTTGTTGGGTCGCGTGGGCGCAGCTTTCTTTCTGCGGCAGTGTTATGTTTTGTTATGCTTTACACAGTGTATTCGAATCGCAGTAAGCATTGCGACGACACGGTAAGGGCTGCTTGACTACAAGCAGGGCTTAAAGTCTCCCTTCACTGGAGAGGAGGCCCTCACAAAGCGGCAATATATATGTATATATATAATCTCAAAGAAAATCGCCTAGCAGCGATCTTTTCGCGGCTAAACTGGTGCTGCTGTGGTCTCAGCGGCTCTGCTGCGCGCTGATCGTGGCTTGTTGGAACGCGGTGCGAGCTGTCATAGCGAAGAATAAACGCAGGATTTCTCGATATATCGGTCAAGATCGACTTTCGCGGTCGTATTATCCAGTTTTGGCAAAAATGTGATGGTATTAAACTCATGAAAATGCATTATTTTCAAGGGATGTTGGCAGGAAATAAAAACGAAAATGTATTAGGCTAAAAAACGTATTATGCAGAATCGTGTCAACGAGATTTCACTGTATATGTATGCTATAGTTTAAGCGTTAGGAGAGGTGCTTGCGATGATCACAGAGCAGTGAAGCCAACTGTCTCTAAACTGAACAAATGCTTATGAATGCTAAACAAATACATATATTATTCCGAAGGTATTTCGGGCATTAATTCAACGTGTCAATCCAATCAAGCAATAAATGAAATTATTTTGGAATTGATTTCTCAAAAATAAATCTGGATGTAAAGGCTTAAATATATGTGAGCTCAAAATAAGTAACATCAGTTGACTCACTGCATTCAGAACCTCAGGCACGACAATGCTATATTTTATATTCACTACCACTTGCCTAATAAAGTAGGCGAAATACATGCGTCTTTGCAATTACAGCAGACTTGTGATGCACAACTAAAAGAATGAAAATTGAGTGGCAAGCTTAGCAGACCAAGGTGGACCATTACTGATTCACGAGCAGGTAGCTTCACACTCAGGTGCCTCGTAAAACAGTATCCTGTGCCAGGACGCTCTGTCGAACAGGGTGGTGACCCGTGGTTTCAGGAGGCGTTGCCCGTGGTGTTCAATGTCTCAGTTAATTGCATTCAGCAGTACAACGATACCTGTTTACACCTACGGGTCAATTCACTGCGTGAATTGACCCATAGGTGTAAAATCCAAAGAACACCCATGGGTGTTTAACAGAACATACACCCATTGTACACCCAAAAATGAAAAAAGGGTGTGCGAAGGGTGTGCAAAGAAGACATTACACCCTTTCGGATAATATTGACAGAAAAAAAGGGTGTACGATAGGTGTTTTATCGCAAATACACCTATAAGGGTGTGAAACGGTTTGTAGTGTACGGATTTGAAACACTACGTTACCGTCTTCCAAGTGTGATGAACAAATGGAAACTAACAATTGATAATCTGCGTATATTGTCTAAAACTGAAATGTTAAATCGGATGTGCTGATTGTGTTGTAAATGAATGTTAGGTGATTTCAGTAATGGTTATTTAGTTTCATTCTTTCATACATTGCTTTGTTATGAATATTTTTGTATGTATTTCATAGTTGTCATTCTATTATTTGCTGTCATAGGCCACATGCGTGTTTCTTTTTGTATTGTCGCTTTCCGCTGCCTGTAATTCTTGTAATTTTTGTAATTTTTGTAAATTTGTAATTTAGATTTTTTTTCTGGGTGAAGGGGCCAGCCAAGCTGTGAAATGCAGCTTTTTTCCCTTCGCACCAAACCACGTATACAGTGTATTTTCATGTACTTGTCACGTGGTTGAATAAACTCAAACTCAAACTCAAAGGGCACTGGTGCTTCTTCGCGCATTCTCGGTAGCGAGTATTTAGAAGGGGATATGTGACCTTACAAATGCTTGATAACTTATGGGGAGCTGAGAATACCACGTCTACTTTCACCTTGCTAGCAACTTTCTTCAAAGCATGTCTAATACCATCCATATATGGCACGACTACCTTGCTTATAACTTCTTTTTGGATGAGTTGGTGTTTGCTAAACATAATGTAGTAGTGCAAAGTTCGAAAAGGAAGGAAACAGAAAAAAGAGAGGAAAGAAAGACAGGCTCTACTCACAACTGCTTACGCGTAAGGAAGGTTTCCTATATGTACACACACACGTGCATGCACAGACGCAAAGAAAACCAGACAAAGGGGCCAGACAGTACACGTGTCCCCCCCCCCCCCCCTCATATACTTAACAACCTCATTTGAGCATCAGGGTGTAACAGATATTTGACTGACGCGGGCATGACCAATGGTTTAGATGTAATAGGATTCTGACAGTTCACCTTTCTTTCTTTCCTCTCTTTCTTCTGTTTCCATTCAATGTCAAACTTTTCGCTACTACAGAGAGAGAGAGAGAGAGAAAAGTTTATTGTGGCAGAAAAGCTGAGAGGTCGGCCTCAAAGAATTTTCTGGCGTGCTACTCAGCGTTAGGAAAGGGGTGGGAAAGAGAGGAGAGAGAAGGTGGCGACGAAGCAACACCATGAATGTCCAGAAAATATTTACAGTCTCTTGTAGAAATATGTCTAGCGCAAAAACTTGTTCAGCGCTTTCAGAATATCGCGCTGATGACGAGGTTGTCTCAACAGAACTTCTTCTAAAACTTATTGTTTCGTGTATTTCAACAAGACGGTGACCATGGAATTTCTTTGCGTGATATATCGTGGGCAGACGCACAAGAGGTGTGCTATAGTCTCAGGAGTGCCACACATAGTTTCCTACAATGCTTACTAGAGGGAACTCTGGCGCTAGTGTCTATGGGAGCTGCAACGCATGGCGCTTCAGCCAGCATGGGAATGATGGGTAATACACGAATTTGTCTAAGCTTCGTACTTTCGGCTCCGTTTGGCTGGGCGTCGCCTGCATCCGCTTTGTCGCAAGACAGTTCAACAAACGTTCAACAGTTCCACTTCACCGCTTAACTTTTTAAGCTCACCAATTCCAATATGGTCACGAAGTTCACAAAGATCCATTCTTTTATTCGAAAGAAAACCAAAACACAGCAATAAACAAAGCCACAAGTGCGTTCGAAACCGGCAAGTACGAAGACTAGGCAAATAGGAAGACTAGGCGAAGACTAGGATAAAGACTAGGAACTATCGCAGCGCCAGAGTCCCCTCTAGTTAATTTTAGGAAACTCTATGGTGCCACATACCTCGCAGTCAGGAGGGTCCGCACAGCGCTAAGGTGTTGGTAACAACGAGTGAACGCCGCACCTAGTCGTAATCTGTATAGTAGGCTTGTACTGCACATTGAAAGGGTTTGCAGCGCAAGCACGGTAGTGCTGAAGGAAAGGTTTAAAAGCGAGGAACGGAAAGCAAAGATGGACGACACAAGCGCTTGTGTCGTCCATCTTTGCTTTCCATTCCTCGCTTTTAAACCTTTCCTCGGTAGAGAAGCTTTTGGGTGCTTGGGAGCATGCAGACCAGGCCCAACGAAGTTTAAAGTGCCTATTGAGATTTCTAAGTGATACAGGTTTAGATGCTCGTCTTTAGAGCATGTGCGGCATAAAGACTTTTGCGCGTGCCCTGTCCCCGTGCAAAACAGTGTGTGCAGTGACTCATTTGCCATACCGTCGTCGTCTATCATCACACCTCCCTCTTTCTCTTTCTTTCCCCTTTCCCCTTACCCCCGTGAGGAGTAGCAGGCTAGAACCCGCTTTCCAGGCCGACCTCTCCTCCTTCTTCTCATTAAAAGCATCTTCTTCTTCTTCTTTCCTTAAGCACTACCGTGCTTGCGCTGCAAACCCTTTCAACATGCATATTAACCAACTAGCCCAAATAGCCGTTCTTCTTCAATGCATTTCTTGTACTGCACATTTTCATGGTTGGCGGTATTCTAACGTGCATGGCTGGTCGATTTCGTGAAGACGGCAGTGATGATGACTTTGTAAAGGCGAACATGCTGCAGTAGCTTCGCGGAGGAGTATATACAACAGTATTTATATCCGGTTGGGAAAATGGAATAGCCAATAATGTGGCGTTATCGTGAGCCATCTTTGCCTCCGCATCGGCTTGCTCGTTCCCATGTAGGCCGCAGTGCCCTGGAATCCACTGATACCTCATACGATGGCCACTTTTCAGGGCTACATTGTGTGATTCGGCTACGTCTTGAGCAAGAAAATATGGCCCTGGTTTAAGCGCCGAATTCATTACTTGAAGCGCTGGTTTGCAGTCACAAAATCACACCATCTCCCGCTAAAGGGGACCATGAGGCGATGCGAAGCAGTTTCGGCATGTAGAGCCCGCGTTCTAGAGGTGGAGTGGTGAGGGGGAAAGGAGAGAGGGGGAGGGGAGAGGAAGATGGAAGGGGGAAAGGGAAGGGGAGAGGGGAGTGGAGAGGGGAAGTGGAGAGGGTTTGCGCATGCGCAGTGAGGGTGGTCACGCCGCACACCACCACCACCACCACCGGATTGAACTCCGCCATAAGATGCTTCACATCTAAAAAAAAACGTGGATGATCCCTCCGTCATAGGAATCGGAATAACACGAAAGTAAAGCGTGCCCTTACTGAATGTTTACTGTACATTGATGTTTGCACAATGTATGTTGATGTCTGGAAGCTATAGCACCGTTTACCCTGGATGTACCCACTTTGATGATTGGTGGTACACCTTCATCCCGACGACTAACGTCCCTGCTAAATGATTAAACAAACCCTTGTGGTAGCTGTAGTCATAGGCGTGCGCAGGGTTCCCCATTAGGGGGGGGGCAAAGGTTCGTCGCAGCGCCCCCCCACCTTACTAAGTCAATGTATGGAGCAGATTTTGCACCCCCCCCTCTTAGGTGACTAGAAGGGTCAATGTACGGGGCAGATTTTGCGTCCCCCCTCTTAGGCGATTAGGGGGGGCGGCCGCCCCCTGTCCCCCCCCTGTGCGCACGCTTATGGCTGTAGTAGTGAGGGCGAAAGCGTATGCATTATAGAAGCAGCGCTGCGAAAGCGTAATCTATCCTGCTGCGAAAGCGTAATCAGAGAACTAGGATGATAGCCAGAAGTGCGTCGCATATTGGACGCAGAACTTGGTCGCCATCCCGCGGCATGTTAAAATGTGATTGAACTCCACGGCCGGACTAGAGGGAAACGCAAAGCGCGTCGTGGCGCCCCGGTAGCCCGGCCGCAATTTTTCTAGGGGCGAGCGCGTGAGCGGGGAACGCGGTGTTACAGCCAGGTGAGGCAGGCGCGCGTCGCAGAGCTATTTATGGTTTGGATTAGCGTGATGCATGAGCGAGGCCGACGCTTTTACGACGCTTGGCTAAGGTCGCCACCTCTCGGTGTGTTAAGGCATTGACAAAATTGAACTTCTATTGAAAACGCGCCGAATGGGAGGGACGTGTAACGCGTTGCAGATGCTAATCGCGGAGGTCACAATAATGACGAATTACTTTACTTTGTCGCTCCCAGAGGGCAACACCACCCCGCCGACCGGGAGAGTGGTAGATATAAAAGGCACGTTTGTAAAACCTATGGAGTCTGTAAGCGTGGCGCAGTGCATAGCGTGCCCGGTATCTCTTGTTGCGGACCGAGCGGTCGTGGGTTCGTTGACGGAACTTTTTTTCTTTGCCATCTGATTGTGTATATTTTTTCGACGTCATTTCCGTGACGGAAATACATCAGTGAAATCTTGGTGGACCCCGGCATAAAACACTTTCGTGTTAAAATTTTGTTTGATGGCCTCGCCAATGCGCTAAAAATCGCCAAATGGGCTAATTTTCGTCGTGACAACTGCCGAAAAAAATGCGTTTAGGAGACTCCTTCCACTAGATGGCATTTATGTAGTGTTTTTTTACGAACCAGTTGCAAGTAACATGGTGGCTTTGTGGTAGGACACCAGCTTGCCACGCAGACGGCCCGGGTTCGATCCTCAATGAGACCGAAGATTTTTATTGTTCATTTTATTTGCAACTTTCTCGATTTTTCGCTCACAAACGACGCCGTCACAGATGCCGACGGCGGAATTTCTGCGAAACGTGCTATCTAACGCTATCGCGTTAATATAGTCCGGTTGTGGGGAGGCTGCTTCGGTATATAAAGAATTACCTCGCGGATGGCCATAATCTGTCGCCTTCAATGTTGTTCGGTGGTCTAAACGGAAGCGTTCGCTGGTCTTCAAACTTGGTATAACGAACGCGGCTGTTGAAGGAGTGGGTGACACAGACCCGTCAGTAAACACATGTATGAAAGCGGCATATTCTGTAGATATATACGATAACGTTAAAGGGACACTAAAGAGAAACAATGAATCGGTTTAGATCGATAAAGTGTGCTCTGAGAACTCTAATATCGTTAATTTCGCCATCATAGGTTTAATAACAGAGGAGAAAATCAAGTTCAAAGTTTCATTTTTAAATTTTGCGCCGAAACCTCCCCACGTGATGTCACGGATTTCAAGACGTACGTATCGTATTTTGGCGGCATTGGCTCAACAAAATTACCCCAAACTTGGCACATTAAGCGTATGGCCCCCTCAGAGGTCAATGTACTTCATTTTTACTGATTAGGAACTACGTAGTGCCTAGTAGGCACCGTCAAAAGATGTGACGTCACGGCGAATGATACTTAAAACTTCAAGGTGGCGTCGCCACTCACATTTTGTTTTTTCGCGTTTTACTCGCTTACTAAGCGTCTTCTCGCCGCAAGCGTGGTGTTTTTGGTATCGTGAAAGAAAACTTTACTAATATGAGAAAATCGTTTTGCTCTTTAGTGTCCCTTTAATTGTTTTAAGCCACATGAGGGTATACGCGATCTTTTACCCACTCCTGGAATAGATAGGCGCACCTCGGGACTTGATAAAGTCCATGCTGGTACTACAGCAACTTTTGCCGGAGCGAATCCTAATGGAATGACGCGCAAGAGCCACCCAGTTCCCTCAGCTTTATTACCACATTTATCGCCAGTGCCAAAAGCACGTGGACAGGGTAACCCGTGTTCCCCTTAACAGTGTACCTTTGTGCGCGTGTACAATTACGACACAACCCTTCCTTCGACTGGAGTTTTATCTTTTTTCAGATTGTTTCAAGACCTTCTGTCTTACCCGGCCTTATTTTCTTCAAGTTTCCTTCTTGAGAACAACACCTCGAGCAAGGCAATGGGATCACTGGCTTGCTAGCAAGGATCGCTACGGCCAGCTCGCTCTGCTCGACCAAGCCCAGCGAGCCGCAAAGGCCAAGGGAGCTCTGGACTGAACACCTCACTCACTTGCCCAGAAACCTTATAATTATTAAATGTTCTCGCTTCTACTTCTTTTGACGCTCTGGGTAAACACCGCCGACTTGATCAATTCACCAACAGTGGGTTAAAACCTTGGAATGAGCAGTCGAGCGAGACGAAGATGACACTCACGCAAGGGTGTGCGTTGGAATTGACGGTGTCCCCAACTTACCGCCGCTACCATCGCCCTCCATTTCCAGAGGCGCCCGCGGACGTATCGTGTGCCGAGTCGGCCCTTCGGTACGGGACGTTCGTGGTCCTTGTGGCGTTCTCCATGACTGCGACGTTACTGGCGACGCCCGCCTTACTGTTACATGTCGTCGGGAGCGCCGGCTGCGGCGACCGGTGCTTCTCACTCGAGGATGAGCTACTCGCCTCCATCGACCACAGCGTGCACCCGTGCGACGACTTCTACCGGTGCGGCACTTCTCCTCCCTCATTCTCTACGGCGTCTACGTTTCTAGGCCGTGACTTAGCTATTATATATATATATATATATAGATATATTGAATTGTGTTTATTCACAACAAGGTTGCGAGGATGACCAGGCAATATATATATATATATATATATATATATATATATATATATATATATATATATATATATATATATATATATATGTGTGTGTGTGTGTACTGCAAAATACCGAGAAAGCGCCCCCCCTCCCTCTCGCAATTTCTTTTCAACCTGTTCTCTGTTAGCGAACCCTGCTGCAGCGGTTGTCAGGAACCCAATTTTTGAGTCTTATTTATTAGTACTTCAACAGTGTGGTGCTTAGGGGTTGCATTCTGATTTGAAGAACGTCTTTCCCTTTTGTCATAACAAATGAAATTTCACACGAGTATTGCCTCCGGTTCAGTAACAACAGTAAATGCATGCGTCTTCAATAAAGCCTTTCATTAGAAGCAATTAGCGGCTCTTCCGCCGCCATCTTGAATTTTGGCCTGCGTCCGAGCAAGGGCCCCCCCTCCAAATCATGTCCAATTATCTTTTACCGTAGAGGGGGGGGGCGCTTGCTCAGGGTTATATATATATATATATATATATATATATATATATATATATATATATATATATATATATATATATATATATATATATATATATATATATAATCAACAGAAACTTCCTCCCTATTCGGTTAAGCATATACCGGCAAACCGTGACAGCGAAATCGCATACTATTTATTCTGGTATTTCGGCCGGGTACCGGCCTTTCTCAAAGACGGTGTTCAAATACATTTTCCCTTGAATTATACGCTGATGCGAACACGCCGCTGAATTCCCTTTTTTGATCACCCTATTTAACTCCCCTCATCCCTGACCATGTGTGCATATGCGTACGTATCACGCGAAAATTCATTTAGACTCCTTCACCATCTGCAACCTTCATTCTCGAAGACATGCGGTCACCGGTCGAAATGTCGTAATTATTTTGTCTTTTCAGTGAGGCTTTTAATTGTATATACACATATCGGAGGCTAAGACTGAGAGAACACCATAGAGCTCCTTAGAGTTATATAAGGAAAGTCCGGGAGATGAACAGCTAAGAGCCAGCACAGCGGTAATTGCTACCGGGATTTGACAGAAATTCGGAGCGAACTAAAGTTTCTTCGCTCTCACGTGTGAGGTAACTGTAAGATGCTTTAGAAAAATGGGAGTGTATTGGTTCTCGGAAACCAACTCCCAGTAGAAGTGTCTGAAGGGCTATGAAAAGGACCAATGCAGGCTAACGAACAAGTGCTGTCGGATGCAGAATAGGTAACACACTTTATTTTAGAAAATGCAGACTTTTCGTAAAACATTTTCACCCTAGTATGATAGTCAGGCTCCTGTCATGTTCGCACATGTGCTGCACGTCGAGGCGGAAATACTTTACCGTAGCTAAAATAATATAGAAATACTAACAAATTCTTGTTAATTAACGTCGTGATTATTGACTGGAGGGCTGTTGCTTATATAGAAAACATGTAGTCCGTCACAGTCTACGGCATCGTCATTTTTAGAAGTCTCATAAACTCCACGTAATTTGAAATATTCATCATCGGAATTTAATGGCGCAATAGAAACCGAGCGGCCTCGCCACGGTGGTCTAGTGGTTATGGCGCTCGACTGCAGACCCGAAGGTCGCGGGATCGTATCTGGGCCGCGGCGGCTGCAATTTCGATGGAGGCGAAAATGCTTGAGGCCCGTGTACTTCCATTTAGGCGCAAGTTAAAGAACCCCAGGTGGTCGAAATTTCCGGAGCCCTCCACTACGGCGTCCCTCATAATCACATCGTGGTTTTTGGACGTTAAACCCCAGATATTATTATTAAAGGGGTACTGACACAAAATTTCGCGGCCGAGATAGCCTGCTGGATCGATTCCCGTGTAAGTGCGTGTACCATCTGCAAAATATCGACAGCGAATAAAGCTTGGAAGGTATCTTATATGAATTTTGAAGTTCGCGAGCGCGATCCAGCATTATAGGCCGCACCTAGTGCATTGACACCCTCGGAGGTGACCCGAGGTGACCCCCCTACTTCCCCTACGTAACCGTTGCAGCCGGTACAAGTTACGATGACGTCATAGCCGCCATTTCTGTTTTAACGTGCTTCCCGACGAATCGCTCCGCGCCAGCGGGTCAAACCTGAAGTGATTCGCCACGTCGAAAATTCCTTCGATCCCCGCCGCAAGAAAATCGTCGCCATCAGACGACGATGAGCCCGACGACGACATACCGCGCGGAAATGCGTCACTGTTCTGTGTGCTCACGTGACCGAGCGTTTAACTCGCTAGGTCGTGATAGTTGCACCCGGCGGCTTGTCGTTTTTGGAGCTCTGTCAAACCGAAACTGAGGCTGTGTCGGTAATGAGGAGCTTGTAATTAATTATCTGTCGCGCGCTGCAGCAAACGATGTGCCGTGTTATGACTAACAGGCCCCTAGCAACACATTGCAGCAAAAAAGAAACGCGGGGCGAAAGTTTTTTTGTCAGGTCTCCTTTAATAGAAACCGAGCGCGTCCGACGCTCTGGAGAAACGGCCGCCCTGTTACGACACACTGGAACTTTTCACGACGAGGAAGTCACAAAACTTGAATATTGGCGCGACGCCCCAGCACCTTGTCGTACAAAGTGCCAAGACGTCTAACAGATAACAACAGAAAAATTGCGAAGCCGCCACCTGTATCAACTTCAATGTAGTACTGAAGTCGAAAGCTTTGTCCTTAGCAAGGAAAAAAATGATTCTAGTGTCGAGGTGATTACGCAATACAACAATAATACCTGTTTACGCACTATGGTGCGTGACTGAAATTTTCTCTGAAGCTGTGAATTTAATTTGGAACCCATTCGTAGGAGTGGGGTAATATGCTTTTTTTTTTGCGCAAATCAGGGAATCGTCCTTGCTCAAGGGACGGTTAGTTGGCTCGGTTCGCTACACAGAATGGGTCATTTTGTTTAACTGGAACTGCCGTTGTCAGCACTAAGTAGTTGCCTTAGTAAAAGTGGCGCTGGTCCTCGTTAAATGGCGCCAGAACTGTGCACGCGACAAGCATCACTCTCGCACATGGTTGCATCACGAGAGCTACGACATTTTCTTGCGGTAATACAAGATATTTTGCCGTGTCGCTATTGCAGTTTCGCTGTGGCATGTTGTGTAACTTATATCTTGGATATCGTTGTGCGTCATCGCTTTGTAGCTGATTCTGAAGATGCCTAAAGCAGTGTTTCAGCCGGATATCATGTAGATGAGGATGTAAATTAAGTGAATATCACTTACTAACGTCAAGGGTTTGGAACAATTGGTAAGGCACATCGGCTGAAACAGCGCGTAACTGACGGGACCGCACACGCGGTCTTATTGCTTGAAAGGAGAAACTTTTTCTTCCAATAAACATCCACAGTTGTCAGCAGTGACTGTCCTGTCAGCCTAGTGTAGGGCGCTTACAAATTTTCGCTGCCTTCATATGGTCTGGATGGCTACGTCCACGGTCGCTGTTGATTGCAAAGCTCCACAAGTGTATAACCATACACCTTGCAAACATGCACACGCGCCGTATCATTCAGGCACGTTTGCGGCGGCTGGGAATCTGTGGGCGAGCGTCGCCATGACGTGCCGGTGCACAAGTACCGGCGCTACGCCGACCGCCAAGTGATCAGCACGCTGCTCGGCCGCACGATTCCCCGGAGCCCCAAGAGCGCACTCGACAAAGCGGCCGTGTTTCTGCTGCACTGCTTGGGACAGGTACGACGCTGCATCCTGTCATACTCAGTCGCTTACATGTGTCGAGATGCGCATATTATGCCTCTGAAATGCTCATAGCATATTCATGTAGCTATGTCCCGGCCATATTGGAACGACCGACTGAGTACCCGCCACGGTGGTATTGTGGTTATGGTACTGGACTGTTGACCCGAAGACCGCGGGATCGAATCCCATCTATGGCGGCCGGATTTCGATCGAAGCGAAATGCTAGAGGCCCGTGCACTTACATTCAGGTGTACGTTAAAGAACACCACATGGTCAAATTTCTGCAGCCTTCCACTGCGGTGTTCCTCATAATCATATGGTGGTTTTGGAACGTGAAACACAGACAGTTATTATCATTACCGACCGAGTATCCGACACCTGTGAGACCGCCCACGGCTTAGATGTGTATAACCGCAAGTTACATCGTACACACGCGTGAGGTCGCGTGCAGATATGACGTAAGCGGAGTCCTTATCTAAAACAAATTCATGCCCTTGCGCCAATAAAATTTAATATAATAATAAATACCTAAGGCAAATTACAATGTTGAAAATAGGAATAAATGAGAATGTTGAAAATGTGCCGGAGCATGTGCTTGATTTGTGGGTCTCTAGTAACGAAGCGCGATGTTGAAAAACCTTCGCCACAGAGAGAGAGAGAGATAAACTTTATTTACAATAAAAAAAAATTCTTTTGGGGGGAACCCTAGTCGAGGGCCCCACTGGCCTTGGCCGCCCGTTCAACCTGGTCGATCAGCGCTTGCTGATCGGCCAGGTCTGAGCTGGACAGTCGCGCCTCCCACTGCTCCAACGTGTGTGTTGGTATCGTGCCTGTGTGTGTCAGGTGTGGGGGGTGTTTAGAGCAGCCCCAGGTAATGTGGTAGAGTGTAGGGCTTCCTCCGCACCAGGGGCAGGAACTTCGATAGCACGTAGGGAACATGGCGTGTAATCTCTTTAAGTGGGGATAAACCCCAGTTTGAATTTTTCTCCAATTTATTGCCTCCTCTCCTGTTAGGCGTTTGTCGGGAGGGGCGTATACTTGTCGGGTAAAACGCTGATGGGCAAGCAGGTCTTTTGCGATTGTGGGGTTGTAGGTGTCAGAAGGCGCGGGGGTTCGCAAATCTGCTGAGGGGGCCAGAGCCTGTGCTCGGAAAGTTAATGCACGAGCCGCGGCATCCGCCCTCTCATTTCCCTCCAACCCTGCGTGAGCCGGGCACCAGAAGATTGTATGGTCGTTATTGACGCGATGCTTTATTAAACCACGGCATCCACTGGGAATTCTGCCTCGTAATAAGAGACGACAGGCTGCCTGAGAGTCCGTGACGATGGTGCTGTCATGTCCTTTACGTTCAGCGGTATGTATGGCCAGCGCGATGGCCCTGGTTTCCGCCTCCGCCACTGAGGAGTCTCTGAACGAGAGCGCATTTACTATTTCAGCATGTTTGTCAATCACCACCGCGACAAAGTTTTGATGGTCATGACGTTTCTTTAGAGGAAGTGGTTGCCTGTAGGAAGCGACGTCCACATAGTAGACGTCTTCCCTGTTCAGGCGGCGCAGGAGTGCGCGGAGCCACGCTGTGCGAGCCCTACGTCTCCCCTTATGGCGCTCTGGGTGCATGTTCCTCGGCAATGGGGCCACGTATAAGTGGTCCCTGTCCGATGGATCAAGCTCCTCGAGCTCCTTGCCCACATGCTGCGGGTAGGGTGGAATTCCAACCCTCTTTAATATGTCTCTGCCCGCTACGGTCTGGCTGAGTCTCTCTCGTTGTGTTATCATAGTCGCCGCAGCGAGTTCACTGTAAGTATTGTGGATGCCTAGCGCCAGTAATTTCTCTGTTGATGTGCTTTGGGGAAGACTGAGTGCCGTTTTGTAAGCTGTTCTAATTATTGAATCCACCTGTGATTCTTCAGTTTTGTTTAATGAATAATAAGGAAGGCTATAGGTGACTCTGCTAATTATTAAGGCTTGCACCAGCGTGATGGTGTCTGTCTCTTTCATTCCTTGTTTATGATAGGTAATTCGACGAATCATTTTCGCTACATTGTTGGTAGTGGTTCGTAGAGCCCGTATCGTATGGGTGGCCCGCCCATTCTGCTGTAACCAGAAGCCCAGTATCCTAAGTTTGGGTACCTCCTGTATGCGGTGACCGTCAACGAAAAGCTCCACGAGTTCTTGTGTTTTTTTGTTGCCACTGCGTGGTGGCAGTATACGAATGAATTCGGACTTTTCGGGTGCGCATTGCAGACCACTTTGCCGAGCGAAGGTAGACACAGCGTCAGCGGCCTGTTGCAGTGTCCATTCTTTGTTTCCGAGCGATCCTTTAGAGGTCCATAGCGTAATATCGTCTGCATATACGGTGTAGCCGAGGTCTGGTATTTGATCTAGGCGTCTGCAGAGATCTAACATTGCTAAGTTGAAAAGTAAAGGGGATAGTATTGCGCCTTGAGGGGTTCCTTTACTGGGCATCTCAAAATTTTCTGATCGAATTCTACCTAGGCCTATTGTTGCGGTCCTTCCTGCGAGGAAGTTGTAGATGTAGGTGAAGACTCGTTTACCACAATTTATATCCTCCAGACCTCGCAATATGGCCTCGTGAGACACATTGTCAAATGCGCCTTTCAGATCTAACGCCAGAATTAGATTTTCATTTCCGGGTGCTACGTTGTTAAGTACTTCGTCCCTCAGCAACAAAAAGGCATCTTGAGTGGATAGACCTTCTCGAAAACCTATCATTGTGCGGGGGAAAAGGTTGTGTTTTTCTATGTAGGTTTGTAGTCTGCGTTGGATGACTCGTTCGAACAATTTGCCCAGACAGGACGTCAGAGCTATAGGGCGAAGGCTGCTTAGTGACGGGATTTTACCTGGTTTGGGGATTAGGATGATGTGTGCTTCTTTCCATTCTTTGGGCATTTCTCCCGTTTCCCAATATTGAGAGTTAAACATCTCCGTCAGACCGTCAAGAGTAGAGCCATCTAAGTTTCGCAGTATACTATTGGTTATTTTGTCTGGGCCTGGAGCTGTGTTTTTTTTTTCGCGCCGATCTAGCTGCGGCGAATACTTCAGCCTTTGTGATTGGGGCATCTAGTTCATGGTTTGGTTGACCCTGATAGTTCCTAGGACTTGTGCACTGGCGGAGACCAGGGGTCGTACTAGCGTATGTGTCCTTAAGTGTCTGAATGAGTTCTTGTTCTGAGCCTTCAAATGAATTTATTATCTTCCTTACCCGGTGCTCATTTTCCGTCTTGGTTTGTTCTGGGTTAAGAATACTTCTTAGTATCGTCCATGTTTTTGAGGTGCTTAATGTATTCCGCAAAGAACTGCAAAACTGAACCCAGTTATCTTGCTCCAGCTTTCTTGCATATTCGTTAGACTCCTGTGCTAGGGCTGAGAGCCGCTGCTCCAACTTTTTGTTTAACTTCTGGCGTTTCCAGCGTTTTGCTAATTTTCGCCTATCGTCCCATAACCTTAATAGGTGGCGATCTACCACAGGGTATTCCATTGTGCGAGTAATTTCTTTAGAGGTGCTTTTATGAGCCTCTTTAATCTGTGCTACCCATTCTGTTATGCTTGTGGGTGCGTCATTTGAGTTGAGGGATCGTTGATGTTTACGGAATTTATCCCAATCTGTTAAGATTATTTTGCCCAATGCCTTGCGGATTTTCGGTGAGTTTAAGGCTGTGCAGATGATGTCGTGATCACTGCCCAGATTTTCACCAAGGTTTGTCCAAGTTGCATGTTGTGCATTGCTGGTTAGAGAGAGGTCAGGAGCCGTGTCTCTGCTGACACTATTGCCAGTTCGTGTAGGGGTATCTGGATGGTTTAAGATAGAAAGGTTTAGGTCTTCTATCGTGCGTTCAACCAGTTTTCCTTTGGGGGAGTCAGTGGCATAACCCCACGAAATTGCGGGCGCATTGAAGTCGCCCACCACCACAAGTGTATCCCTGGCGCCCGCCACACGTTTGGCTGCCGTTAAAATTGCTGGAATGTCAGAGCCTTTGCTCTTTGGCGAACTATATATATTAAGGATCCAAGTTCTGGTTTTCGCTTTTTTGTTCGGTAGGACGCCAACTAGAAGAAAATTAGTGTCGAGTTCTGGTACGCCTATAGATTTTTGAATCGCCGTGACCTGCCTGTGCACCAGCGTCTGTACTTTGGTGTTTTGGGGCTCCCCCAAGACGTAATAGTTGCGTAGTTTAGCGGGTTGTGTACCCACCTCTTGTAAGCAAATTACGTCTGGAGGGGTTATAGAGTTTTGAATGAAGTTGTGGAGTGCTGCCGCTTTGTTTCGAAACGAGCGGCAGTTCCATTGCCAAATGTCAATGTTTTGGGCCGGTGTATTTTGCTTGCTAAGGAATGTCCTGCTAGCCATGTTTCCTACAAGTGATTTATTTCTTTAACTCTGCTGGCAGATCGGTGCCAGAGGTTTGCGATTCATCATTGTCTATACGGCTAGCTTTTGCGCCTTTCAGTTTTAGCGTGGTTCCGGTTCTTTTGTTGAGTTGTCGCTGCATGGAGCCCAAAGCTTCCTCGGTGTAGCACCTCTGAGTTTCTAGTTCGCTGCGTAGTTTTTCCTGTCGTTCATTGAGTTGTTCGGCGAAATGGCGGAAATGTTCTAAGAAAATGTCTTTAATATCGTTCGCGGTCAGGTTATTTCCTATGGATGGGTTGTCGAGCGTTGGTATTGCCACTTCCATAGCTTCTGCAGCAACTTGCTTTTGTTGCTGGGTTAAGAGCGGTGCTGTTTTAGATGGTTCAAGATGTTCTAATTGATTGATTTTGTTAGTTAGTTTGAGTTCTAGTTCCCTTATTCTGCGAAGGGAGTCCTGTCGTTCGGTCTGCAGTTGTTTTTGAAGTTTCTGAAGTTCCTTTTTTAACGAATTGTTCTCCTGTTCAAGCTGTGATAGATTTTTGTGTTTCGGAGCAGCGGAAGAAGCGATATCTGCCCACCTCAGCTCATGACTGGACGGAGGGTTCTGGTGATCAGCCGTCTTCCTAGAGGCTTTCTTGGTTTTCTTTTTCTTCATTTTCTTAGCTGTCGGTGCTGAACTGGTTGAGGAGGTGTCGTCTTCGGTAGTGGTGAATTCGTTGCCTGCCGACTGGGAGCGAGATAGAGAGCGGGGCTGACGCTTTGTGGCCTCAAGTTCATTTCCAGATGAGTCAAAGTCCTTATCAGAGCTGAACCATTTCCGTCGTCCGGCGGTACCTGTGTGTTTTTGCGCAGATCGCGGCACGTGTCGTCGAATTGGCTTGAGCTTCTTTTTGCAGTGAGTGTCGCCAGTTAGGTGTGCCTCCCCGCACAAGGCGCACTGTAACTCACAGGTGTGGTCTTGTTCCGGGTTTTCTGTCCCACATCTTTCGCACGCAGGGTTCTCTGGATGAGGGCAAACGTCGGAGCGGTGACCTAGCCTGTTGCAGACTTTGCAGACTTGCTTGGTTGGCTTGTACGGGTAGCATGGTTCTTCGCCTCCGTAGTAGTTCACGTATCGAGGAACGAAGTCTCCATCGAATGTGATAACTGCAGTCTTTGTTTGTCCCAGCATTCTGGCATGCAGAATTTTAACTCCTTGAGTTCGTACTCTGAGATGAGCCAGGAGTTCTTCTGAAGTGGTACCTCTGTCTACTCCATGTATGACGCCTTTGCTGACGCCTTCTGGTGCAGCCACGTAGGCGTTGACCTCGTGCATCTGTCCTTGGAGGTTTATTTTATCCAGCTTTCGTATTGCATCAGCAGCCTGCTCACTTGGCGTGCTAACTATAATAATGTTGGATCCGTGGCGAAGTCTAGTCAAGATGTCTCCATCTTTGCATTTGTGGGGATCTCCACATGCAGCGACTATTGACCGTGCAATATCATGGTTGTTATAGTTGCTAACGAGTAGGCCTTTCTTGGGTCTAATAATTACTTTGATGTCACTCTTAGGTAGTGGCGGCAATTTCCGTCGGATGGGAGGCTTGCCTGAATTTCTAGCGCGAAAGCCTTGCGAAGCTTCTTCCTTATTGCATAAAGGTTTGTTGGCGTTCTTCTCTTGACAGCTGGCTTGGTGCAGGCTGACACTTTCCTTGTTGAGCTGTTTTTTACTGCGTTTCCGCATCACTATGTTCCAGTTGCCGTCGTTGTCTTGCGCCGCTTTGTGCGCAAGCGGCGTCTCGTGGCGTTGAGTCGTAAAATCCACTTGAGTTTCTTGAAAATCCATTGAGGGTTCATCGCTGGCACCAGCGGAGGGAACAATGTGATTTTCGGGACCACTAGAAGGTCCTGGAAGCGAAGTTGAACTCATTGCTGTCGCCAGAATCGTCGACAACGCCTAGGCTTGACGAGGGCTATGCATTCCATGGCGCGTCTGGCTTGGCGAGGCCGCCGCCGCCGCCGCCGCCGCGTCGATACTTCAAGAAGCCGTTGAGAAGTGGAAAATGCACTCACGGTCTTGGCGATGGTATCGGCGCAATCCTCTCGTCGTGTTCTTTCGAGTGAGATGAGTCACATTGGTCTCTGGTGATGTTTGCGGAAAGAAAGTGAGGTTGTCTGCAGAGCCGAGACGCGCACGTCTTCAGTCACCAAGCGCACGAGCGTTCCTCTTCGCCACAGAGCATGCCTCTTAAAGCGAAAGCGAACACCTTTAAAAATTGTTCCGCGTGCAAGCAAGCGTGGCCAGACACATCGCGCGTATTCTGCAGTACTGATATTTTGCTAGAGAATTCGCTTTTTGCAAAGGAGCGTGTTAAGACGCTTGACACGTTTTCACAGTCCACTAGCGTATAATCTCGTCAGTAACACACACACCACTGACATTCAACAACCAAGTTGAAAGTCAAAGCTTTTTGTGTGTTATTCGCTGGTTTATCGCGCTTATCTTACATTTGTTATTTATTATAGTTCCTACACCAAAGTCAAATATGCCGCACCCAGTTCTGACAGATTAAAGGCGCAAGCACAAGCGGTAGGCAGTGATTTCTCGAGATAATAACAATGTTTTCAAAGAATTAATTTAGCTAGTGGCCTTTCACCTCGCATTTACTCTGTTGTCTTTTTCCCACCTGTGATTGGTGCATTGCCGGCTAGCGAATTTTTAGACGGCTAGAACTTACAATAAATATACTGCAGAATGCTCAAAACTATAGCGCTAGTGCGCCAGTGATTAGATCGGATTTTTGCCTGAACTGAATGCATAGTCGTAGCCATCATCGAGGCTCTGTAGGGGAACCCTGTCAAGGGGGTACCTGGAACCTTAGTGCGTAGAAAAGGCATAACCTATCGAGGTATCCCGGCTGATCTCGTGCGCACAGACGTTACAGGGCTGCAGAGAAGTTTCAGATCAAGAATGATTGAGATGGCTTGTATTGGTTAAGCCGTTTGTACTGCAGTGACACGGACGTGTTACCGATCACGGTACGCATTAAGAGACTGACAACAATTTATTATGGCACCTGTGTCGTTTCATGCATGAGAAAGCTCAGTGGTCGGTGTGTCTAAATCGTGGAGTGGTAAGGATGAAAACTCCGTGAAACATTTTTTTAACAGAAATTTTTCGATCTCCCGCGCCGACGAAGCCATACACGTAATAAATGGCGCATACAGTGGTAGGCGAGCGCGGCAGCAGTTGGTATTCGTGCGCTGCGGTTTGCAGCGCATGCGCCGCGACTCGATTCCTTTTATTTCGTAATTAGCACTGAATAAAACGGCGATGTCTAATAATTTTAAGCACGAATTGTGTTGCGCCTAAACAGCAGCATTTTACGTTCAACAATGCGAACGACCAATTATCGCATTAATGATAGGCTGGCCTCCAGGCGACATGACATGCCGGTTTTCTCTGAATTTCAAACGCAATTTGAAAATTTTAGTGCACTTAAATATTGAAAAAGAATGCTCGATTTTGTCACTATAATTCACAGTTCTTAACTTCCGCCGGTGTCTTGTAGACAAATTCGGGCCGGTTGTCAGACCTTTTAGCATAATGAACGGTCATGCCGTTGGCAAACCAACTATTGGCCACTATAGACGGATGAAAGAGGCAGCGCTGCAAAGTGCATAACGACGACACACAAGAACGACACAGACGAAGCTAATTTGACAACTGTATTTAAAGAAACAAAGAGGCAAGAAGGGTGGACAAATACATAACAGGAGAGGGCACTGTGGGCAAACCGCATATGGGCTAACATAAGTGCTAAAAATGTTAAAAACACACATGCATCTCTCTTGGAAATTTACATTAACAAAATGCCATATCAGTGATATGGCATATCAAACATGTGTGGTGATCAAAATTAACTTTGTTTCCCTGGAAATGCCACCTGCCTGCCTGTCTGTGAGTGCAATGGACGGAGTGCTCACGCAGCGCCAAGCTTCCCCGACAGCATAATTTGTGCTTTTACAAGTTATTAAAGACGATAGTCTTTCTTGGGAAACTTAAACGCAGAAATTTTGGTCTGTCTGTCTGTCTGTCTGTCTGTCTGTCTGTCTGTTTGTCTGTCTCTCACCCGATTCAGCGACCCGGCTAAAGTTGAACCACTTGCTTACCGCCCACCCATCTTGAACTGGTACGGCTGTTTATACTTGTGAACGTTGTCGATCAAAAAGTAAATATTACGCATACCTGAGGCGCAACATCACTAGGTAAGTATTAGGCGGTGTGTTCCTTTAATAGAAAGTACACAGATACGTGATTCTAAAGACCCTCGTTTCTTAAGCTGCGCTGAAAATGCGGCTGCGCTGAAAATGCCATATGCGCGCCGACGAACGCCCTCTGCCACGGTGGAAGGAAACCCTCTGCACAAGCTCATGTTTCCCAACGTATTGCCAGATGGCGTCCATATCTCACGCAGCGCCTCCTCTATCGTCTTTATACGGCATTTGCAGCGGTGCACGCAGATACGCGGCCAATATTTCTCCTTCTATGTCTTCGAATATTTTTGTCTTTTGGTTTCATTAAACCAGTTGTTAGACGCGCTTCGTCTGTGTCGTTCTTGTCTGCCGTCGTTGTGAAATCTACAGCGCTGCCTGTTTCATCCGCGATGTTACAACCAGCCCCTACACAAGCCCCACTGTAGATACCTATTATGCCTGGTCGGGTAAACGCAGGGCTTGCACGAAGGAACCTCAGACATGAAGGACTTCCTTCGGCAGCTCGACCTGACGTGGCCGAACCCTTCGCCCGCGAGTCGCGCTGACCTGCTGCGCTCCATGACTAAGTCATCGCTGGGCCTCGGGTTGCCGTTGCTCTGGGGTTTCCAAGTGGGCCGGGACCCGGTGCTGCCGACCCGCCGCAACACCCTGTACGTGATGTTCGACAAGCGCGTGCTCAGCTGGATAAGCGACGTGCAGAGACTGGCCAAGCGTCGCACGTATCGCCTCTACCTGCGACGTTGTGCCGAGATGATCGGTGGCGTCGGCCAGTCGTACGCGCTCATGATAGCCGACGTCGCCGCAACCCACAAACAGCTCAGCAAACAGGTAACACTAAAGCTGACAACCTGCGCAGTGACGGTGTATGTGCAGCGGGAAGTACAAAGTGGGTGGCTCGAGGTCCGTTCCACAGGAAATTACTACAAACGCAGTGACTATTCTGTGGTCCAGACCACAGAATAGAGTGCAGCTTTATTCTGTGGACCACACAATAAACTTGCGCGCTGTGGGCTGTGCAGAAATGTTCTGTAGCCCAAGCAGCCCACCTCAATTGACGACGGTTTCTGCGCACCAGACCACAGAATAGAGTCCCAATCTATTCTGTGGTCTCTTGACGACAGCTTCTCTCGCGAATCGCAATATTCGCTCGCAGCTTTGTGAATAAGTCCGGACCAAGGAGGCCATTTCCGGGCATAGTACGCGAGTTGGAAGACGCTTGCGTGAAAGGTTCGAAATACGAAGGCAAGGCCCACCTTTGGCATGCTTGCTGGTCTTACATGCCAAAGCAGGTAAACTTGTCGTGAATTGAAGCAACAAAAAGAAGGCGTATTATAACAAATGACAGCTGTTCTAAAAATTTCTGGACCTGATCTATCGAGTGCGGAACACTTAAGTCACTTTCACCACAGTACATTTGTGTCATGCAAGAAGAAAATGTGCACTAAGATCTGCACGGGAGACTCAAATTTTGAGCGATCCCCCCGATTGTGCGAACACAGCCACAGATCTTAAGAACAGCGTCAACGCCACCGCGAGAAGGGAATCATAACGAGAAAGGGCGACACTACTAAAATACTCTGGCCCTGTCTCTCGTGTCAGGATACACTTCAGTCACTTTCACCGCAGTGCATTAGTGTCGTGCAAAAAGAAGTGCACTGAGATTGGTAAGGGGCTACTTTAGCTGTTTCTGTAAAGTTTTCAGACGTTGACGATCATACAAGTACTCGTAATTATACGGCGCGTGCAAATGTATCTAATTAAGTTACTAAGTGTTCTGTGTCTAGTGACAACTAGTAGGTTCTCGCCAATCTTATTGCGCTTTCTTTTTGCTTAACACAGATGTACTGCGGCGAAAGTGGCTTAAGCGTTGCGTACTCGATGGATCAAGGCCAGAAAATTTTATACACGCTGTCATTTGTTATTATTGTTTTCTTTTCGCGGTGGCGTTAGCGTTCTTTTACGGGTGATTTATGGCCGCGCCAATTCAGAAGGATTGCTCAAAATTCGAGTCTCCAGTGCAAATGTTAGTGCACTTTTTCACGACACAAACGTACTGTGGTGAAAGTGACTTTAGTGTTCCGCACGCGATAGATCAGGTTCACGAAATTTTAGAACCGCTGTAATTTGTTATCATTATACGCCTTCGTTTTGCTGCTTCCGTTCACAATAACAAGTTTATCTGTGGCTGATATCAATACTGGCATATGTCAAAACATTGGAATCTTTCACGCATACGCGTCTTCAATAGCGATTCACAAAACGGCGAGCACATATTGAGATTCGCGAGAGAAGCTGTCGTCAAGTGAGCTCGAGCGTTGACAAATCGAAGTCTTCATGGAGTGGGTTCACAGAATGATCCCTCGCAATTTGTGACAGAAAATCGTCGTCAAGAGAGGTGGGCTGCTTGGGCTACAGAACATTTCTGCACAGCCCACAGCGCGCACGTTTATTGTGTGGTCCACAGAATAAAGCTGCACTCTATTCTGTGGTCTGGACCACAGAATAGTGACTGCGTACTACAAAAAATGTCCGGCAGATCTCAGGCATTGTGGGAATCAAGTTTCATGATACTTCATTCAAAATCTCGAAGCAGCAATGGGCTCTTCGCAGGAAGTACTGATTCTACCATTTGACGGCACCACCTGTATCCTCTAATTAGAAAGTTAATTAATTTTTCATTCATATAATTTGCTTCTTAAGATATCTGCCGCCACAGAAAAAGTAATTACGATGGCGTCGGGCAAATACTCCATTTTCCTTATTTTTGAGGATCGTCGGACACATTCTTTGAAACACCCTGTATAAACAATACGACGACACCAGCCTATGAAATGTACGGCACTTTGTACGCAGCACGTTTCGCTTTAAGTTGCTCTTTATTAGGTTGACCTTTTTTAAGCTGACATTTAGCTCATCCGTATCAGTCAGCGGCCATGTTCCCATTCCCGGCTGATACTCCGAAGTGTGCACGAGTCATTTTGGATCTAGCATGCTTTGCAGTAAAACAAGATAGCATATATACATGTTCTAAGGGAAACAAAGATTTGAGACTTCGCGAGCATAATTCCTTTAAAAAAAAATTGATACTGCTCTTCCGGAGCCTGGCAAATCTGTGGGACGCTCGGTCGAATTTTATCCGAATGAGGCAGGGCGGTTTTGAATACTGTGGAGCGCAATAAAAACTGGCTGCATCCCAGAGTAATGCGTGGCTGCGTGTTTCAAGTTGGTCTCGCATTTTCGGTTTGCCCGTCAGTTACGAAATTTCTATTTTGCAGATGTCATAGCAGAAGTGACCGTTTTATAGCATCAAGGGCCATAGTCAGATATTTTTCTGGCGGGGGGAGGGGAGGGGGATCTTAGTGTCGCTTAGTGGCTCTTAAAGGTCAGGCAAATGCACGCCACAATTTCGTGGTTAGGCCTAGGAGTAGGCTTAAGTCTAATACGGTGGTTAGCTGGCGGAGACTGGCCTAGCAACACGTGTATGCTTTGCCGTGGTCAGGTCCAGCGTCTGTGGGACGAGTTTTCGCCACCGGCGTACCAGGCGCTGAACGACAGCGACCTGCGGCTGGCCTTAAACAGCGAGCTGCCGGACGATTCGCAGCTGTGGTACGACGACGCCGTGGTCAACCTGCAACCGCTCCTGTACAGAGAGTTCGAGCGCGAGCAGCTATGGGCGGACGACATCAGCCGCAAGAGATTAAAGCTCTGGCTGGGCGCCTACGCCGTGTGGATGGCGGCACCGTTCGCCTCCAGGTTCCTCTTCTTTTCGCTGCTCGACGACATCGGGTACGTCGACCTGAGGATCGAACGATGTGGGCTTGAGCTTACCCATCTAACGGTTTATTTCGGAAGTGAAACTTCATAAAGAATGATAAGCATCCTTAGCCTGACTACGCCTACTGCAGGGCAAATGCTTCTGCCATGTTTGTCCAATTAACCCGCTCCTGTGCTTGCGTTCATCCCGCATACTGCGTAATGTCATCCGTCCACCTCGCTTTCTGTCTCACAGAAAGTTATGTGGGCAGATGAAGCCCAACTTTCTGTCATGACATCTGCGAACCACCGTTCATGTCACCTTAAAAACCATGTAATGTTTCAGGGTTAAGTGATAGCTAACATGACGCCCTGCGCATTTTACTTTAAAATATTTTTCAATAGCGACCTTCACTTGCGTCACGGTCACGTGTCCTAGTCACCGGATGAATAAGAACGGGCATGCATGTCTTGCTTAAAATGCTTAGAAAGAACTATTGTGCGCTTACTGCTGCTTTGCTATTTCTCATACTTAACGAGTGCAAGATCAGCGCAACAGATAACTACTGGCGAAGAGCATACAGACAACGCTGACTTTCACCAACATTTAATAACAAGCGACTGCCATACAATTATGGTATGCATGCAGGCATGCGTAGAAGAGGGTGCAGTTATCAAATGCGTCGGTGACTGCAGAATAACAACAGTCAGCGCTTTGTGTGCGTTCTTCGCCCCTCCTTGTCTGTGGCGCTGTGTTTTATTTTCTTAAGGCGAAATTATTTATTTTATTGAGGTGATTTATTAAGGCGAAAGCCTTAGACGCCTCATCAAACGCGAAATTTGACCGTCGGCGTTTCGCGTCCTGCGGCGTCGGAGACGTGTGAGGCAAAAAATCACCATCACGCGATGACGTCACCACAAGACGACGCGATGACGTCACATATCACCAAAACG
Organism: Rhipicephalus sanguineus; assembly: GCF_013339695.2. Taxonomy (NCBI): domain Eukaryota; kingdom Metazoa; phylum Arthropoda; class Arachnida; order Ixodida; family Ixodidae; genus Rhipicephalus; species Rhipicephalus sanguineus. Next base: position 146,433,048 of record NC_051185.1, read on the forward strand.
TGTGACGTGATGATGACGTCACAAATTCTGGTGCGACGTCACGCCACGTGACACAACGTCACATGATGCGGCCATCCCATGACATCGTAGCTTGGTCAAATATAGGCTGATCACGGAGGCAGTGCAAAACCAGGTGAAGTTCCTCCTCTCTTGGAGGCAGTGCCAAAATACGCTAAATGCACGAAGCTTTCAGAGATTGGCGGGGCAGGATCGGTACATCGACTGAGAAGAAAAAAGGAGGCGGCTCTGCTTAGGTGAACGCATAAGAGACCCCTTGAATATTTATATGTCCCACTAACATGCCTGAGCTTCCACCCTTCATTTCTCACATTTCGCAGAACCGCCAAACCTTTCTGCTCTAATAATTGAATGAAGAGTGAAAAGTAAGTGCTGTTGTTTATTTATTTATGATTATTTTCTTTGGTAATGCTGTATGCCTCGAAGATGGCGTTCCAATAAGCTTCTATTGTACTAATGAAGCGCAATGAGGACAACGAGACAAAAAAGTGTGCGGCAAGCATGAGTAAATGAGGTCCTCCCTGCCTTTCTTTCTTGTGATGTCACCATTTTCGCGCTTAAGTGCCACCAATTCTTGTTAGCATAGGCTTGTGGCATCGACTGCCGATAGCTGCGGAAAGCATGTGTTCCGATTAGAGGACAGCATGTTCTAAAGAGGAGTTATTAGGAAGGCACAGTGTTAAGAATTGGAGCGAAGTCGGCAGAGACTGCTCGGAGCTTGAAGCAAATTGATTTTTGCGCTTCAGTGCCGCCACTTCTTGCTTACATGGGCAATGATGATGAGCACTGGATATAAGTATCTGCGATTCCCAACGAAATAAAGGGCCCCTTTAAAGAGGCAATGGAAAGACGCAAGGGCTTAGTACGCAAGCCGCCTTGGGGCGCCGGCACTCATACTGTCACTCACTTGACGCAGGAAAGGACGTGGCGCGAGGGTGCCGTACGTGGTCAGAGCATGCGTCAAATCCGTCGACTACGTGCTGCCCCTAGTGGTGTGGAAGATACAGACGGACACTGTGCCGGACTTGACGCCCGCGTGGATGGCGCTGGACTCGGTGCGCAGGTCGATGCGCGCCCTGGTGGCTGCGTACGCACCCGACATCGCGTCCCGCGTCATTTCCGCCACGCGCTTCATGTCGGTGAACGCTCTCAACATGAGCGCCAGCTGGCGGGTGTTGGACGCGATATACTCGTTTCTGCCGGTAAGATGGCGGCATCGATGACGACATTTGTTAGTTTGTTGTAACATGTTTGAAAATAAAAACATTGCTATCTTTAATCTGTCTAAAAGAGAACATGAAAACCTTCTCATTCAGAATGGTGGCGTGTAGTTTAGTTCTACTTGGCCAGCTAGAATACCACATGTAAATGAAAACGGCACAATAGTGACCGTGTGTGTAATACGAAGGGGTAGCCAAAAGTAACCGGACTGGCGCTACCGTATAGTACGCGATTCTCTCGCTAGGCGAGCATCGTGCCACACCTTTCGCGTTCATTGCATCCCACAGATTCTCCCAGGAAGCGTTCCTCTGGGTACAGTGATTTTTTTCATGAAAGTCGTTTCGCGCACTCGGAGTTTTTTGTAATGGCCGCTGTAAGTGAACTGCGCGCGGGTGTGAAATTTTGTTTCGGGCTGATAAGAATAGCGCTATGACTGGTCACGAGTAACAACCTTGGAGCGGAAGTATGGGTCGCTTCCTAGCTGCTCTTTCAAAGCAAGGCATGTTGTTGGGCTAGTTGGTTGATAGCTTCAAAAAGGTTTTATACTGCGCGATGAAGACAGGACGAAAACAGGAACACATACACGCACAAAAGCGCAGAGCTTCCAACTGACTTTATTTGCGGAAAAACAGGTGAGTTAAAGATTCTTCAATATAACGAACAAAACAGCAAGGAACAATCGCAATGACACAGTTAAAAAATTTGCAGTGGCTTAGCTCGACTATGCCAAGATATACGTAGCGTTAGCAAAGGTTCAGCTGATTATTCTGAGCTTTCCAGATTGTCTAGGATTACCTTGATTATCATGCTTACTGCTGCTCCAATGACACACACACACGGTATACGCATTATGTGGCACATGCATATTTATTTTTGCTCAACGTGAGGTTGCTTCTTCATTCTTCGTACGCTGAACCGCTAATGGCAGGCAACTACTTCGGGATCCGATGACATAAGCTTCTCGGCTCTTCTGCGCCTTTGAGCAGCATTTGCGCTCTCCTTCTCCATGGCGTTACCCACCTGCAAACGCCAGTCAGAGGCGCTATCAAGCGGCACCAGCGCATTGTCAGACGGCGACTGCACATCGAAGGCGAATAGCTGCGCGCCGCCATGGCTACGACGTCACCCCTCTCGAATGCGCAGAGCAGCAGCGGCGAGTCGCGCGCGCCGGCGCCAGTCTGTCTGCCCGGCTACGACGCCACTCCTCCCGCTCTCCGCCACCAGCAGCGGCGTGCCCCGCGTGGCGGTGGCGGAGAGCGCATGAGATGCCGGCTCCGCACTGATCCTCGCGCATGCGCAGCACAGCTCATGAGGAATCACGCGAAATCGGCTCCGGCTAGGCAAGTGTAGCTAACGCTACAAAACAACAACAAAGGCGCGTGCGCATCACGTACGTGGGAGTCACCTGATGGGTCCATCTAAGAATTCTATTCCATCCCTTGGTAACGATAACGAAGGAGAGCTGACACAGCTATCTCCTCTTTTTGCGATGAAACTCCCGCTAAAGGGGACCATGATGTGATGCGAAGCAGCGTTTCGGCACGTCGAGCCCGCGTTTCATAAGGGGAGTGGAGAAGGGGACAGTGGAAAAGCGGAGTGGAGAGGAGGTGTGTGTGTGTGTGTGTGGAGAGAGGGTTTGCGCATGCGCAATCAGGGTGGTCACGCCACACACCACCACCACTACTGTATTGAACTCCGCCATAAGATGCTTCGCATCTAAAACGCCTCAATGACTTCCCTTTCAATTCTCGACTTAGCCTTCGATAAGAACTTTCTCTTTTCCAGATGAGGGAACAGCTCTTGCTA